>NC_134513.1:1377500-1605000 GCF_027942865.1 Odontesthes bonariensis
AGAATTCCAGGTGTATGAAAGAGTTAATTAATAATCTGATCGATGTGGCTGCTGAGCCATCAGAGCTGGAACATCGATCTGTTCTGTGGAAACAATGAGCTGCAGGTGAGAAAGTTTCAGGAATGTTCCAACTTTCTCAGTTTGCACCAAATGAAGCAGAGAAAAAGCAGCCGGTGGGCTGATGGTTATCCAGGAGATGAAGGCCCGAACAAAGGACGCAGCCGGTGCTTCACGGGACTTTAATTACTTTCTACAACCTTTTTAAGAAACATAAAATCAAAGTTCAGCCGTAATATGATGAGTTTGATCTGCTGCAAGTTCAGCCAGAAAAATGTTAATTTAAAATCTGAGAAAGTCGGCAGGTTAAATATTTAGAGTTTAGAGCTCAACTTATTTCTGCCATGACGTTCCAGAGGAAGTTAAAAGCCTGAACACCGAGCGTAAAACAGACCGAACACAAAGTTCAGGGGAAAAAGAAACGAGTCCGACCCTGAATATCAGAGGATTCTGTTTCCTCTGAGCCTTCCCGGGTCAGAACAGCTGATTTGTTTGGTCAGTGTAACTCGTGCATCGCTGCACGCCGTTCTGCACGCTTCCATCCGACAGCGTCGGGGTCTCTGTGTGTCGCTGACAGCCCCAAACTGACGGGCATCTGGCGGGGGCAGTTGTTCTAACAGCTGAGCTGACAGCATTAATCCCAACGCGCCCAAATCAAAAGGAGACAACACCTGTTCACTGCTGCTGAGCCCAGCCGAGGAGGAGGCGGGGGGGCAGGAGGAGGCGGGGGGGCAGGAGGAGGCGGGGGGGCAGGTGGAGGGCATGATGGGGAAGGTGGCAAAGAAGAGAAACACAATTAATGGATGGAAAGCGAAGGATGAGAGGGAGGAACGAGCAAAGAGGGGACGGGTGGGCCGGCTGCCAGGAGACGAAGGAGGGGGGCAGGAGTAGGGATGGGAATGGAAAACCGGTTCTTGTTGAGAACCGGTTCCTGGTGTTTCAATTCCTTGGAATCGTTTTGGCGATTTTGCAAACGATTCCCTTATCGATTCCAGTGGGCGTGAATGACGTCACCACGCAGCGTTGCGTGGTGAGTCCAGTGCAGCCAACAGTAAACATGGCGCCCAAGCGGTACAAACGCTCGAAAGTTTGGTTCCACATCCCTAAAAAAGACGACAACAGGGCAACTTGCAAAGTGAATATTTCACCAAAGGGAGGAAATACTACCAACATGCAATAACTATGAATGAATGTCGCGTTTTCGATCCGCTCCGGACTAACGTTGGTGAATCTGAACCCAGCAACGTTAGCAACGTTAGCATGTCCTCGGCTAACACTGCAGGTAACTAACTAACAAACACTGCCTATCATGTTAGCACCATTTGCCTGATTGTAAAAGCTGCTGTTAGTAACGGTTAAGGTTAAATGAATGCCTTCTCAGGCATTACATTTAGATGAAATCATAAGAGACAGAGCCTGACTGGCTCAGAGCCAGAGGCTGGTGGTACTACCCCCAGTTCACCTCTACCTCCAGCTTCTCCTTTCACCAGAGCAGGAAGAGTTAAATTACCCAGGCCAGGATAGACCAATGTGGAGCTCACCGTTGTTGGGTTTGTGAGGTCACGACTCGTGTTACTTCTAAACTAAACAAAGTTGATGCTAATCGACCGGTTTGTTGTCCTTTTTCTCCAAATGAGAACCGATAAGGGAACCGATAAAGAACCGAATCGTTAAGCAGAATCGGAAATGGAATTGGAATCGTAAACATCTTATCAGTTCCCATCCCTAGGCAGGAGGGCAGAATACAGCGGGAGATGCTCGTCTCCCAACATCTGGATCCAATAAGGTCGCGCCGCGGGCTCCGGCCGTGACCCCTGACCCCTGAGGCCGCCAACACAGACGCCGCTGCTTCATCTGCGGGAGCCGCCCTCTGACCAGCCGTGCTCCATCCTGGCCTGTGCACTCCACTCTGTCTAAGAGGAGCTTTGCAGTGATACAACCACCCAGCGCCTCCAGTCGGGCCCTAAAGCCCCTTTTACACCCACGCCGGCCTTAAATGCCCCCCCCGGACGCTGCTGACATGCACGGCTCTGATGCTCTGGTGTGCCGGAGCCGAGATGGGAAACTGATCTGAGCAGATACTCTGCACACCAGCCTGTGTGGCTTATTCAGTGGAACCAGCAGCGTGTTAAAGGCAGAAACACAGAGTTTCATACACTTACAGAACATAAACACTGACACACTGTGAGGTCTGAGACTTCTGTCCATGTAAAGAACATTATAGCATTCAGAAATCAGTGGGAAATGTGCTCAGAAAGTTTGAGTTTTATGTGTTGAATCTGAGCTCCTTTATCCTTTTTTCACCGTTTTTCACAGATGCAGCTAAAGAAATGGGAACAAATGATGTGTCTCTGTGACAGGCTGCTGGGAACAAAGTGCCTAAAGATCCAGTTTAAAACGGCTTCTTTGCTAAGTTGGACACAACTCTGGTTCATCCCTTGAGTTAGGAGCCTTTTTCCTGCCTGAGAGGTTCATAGCTCAGAGTTAAGTGGCTTAACAAGGAAAAAAACTGGACTGAAAATGAGGAAAAAAGCAGAAAATGTCCAAAGAAAAACTCTGAAAAACCTTCAGAAAGTGTTGAAACTATTGCTGAAGATCACTTAAGCTGCTTGGATGCAAAATATAAAGAAATAAGAGGCGTCTCATGACCAAAATGCTTCAAAAACCACATAAAATACTTAATATGGCTGTCACAATCATGCAAATGTAGTCGGAAATGAATTATTATACAAGAAATTATAATTAAATGTCTGTTTCTGTTCATTTTAGGCCACTGTCGCTGTGTCTTCTCCCTCCATAAGAAACCTTCTCGCTGTTCACACACAGTTCTGTGCAACTTTTGAGCAGTTTCAACCGAATCTGCCCACCATTTAAAGTCAACTCCACATAAAATCAGCATGTTAATGGAAACCACACAGCAAAGTGGTAACTTTTTATAGTTTATGGCACAGTGTCGAGATGAAAAGTCAAACTTTTGGTGCCAGAATGCGACTTCCACCTACTCACAGAGTAACGGCTGCTGTGCCGGTTTAATGGAAGATGGCTGTTGGCTGACTGGATCATTCTTCTGGCTAAGTGAAAGTGTTTGAGGGGTGCAGTCATCTGGCCTTTTCACAACTGTTTTAACTCCAAACACCAATTGCTTTCCACGATGCTCCTCGGAGTGATTTTGTTGCTTAAGTGCCTCTCTGAAAGTTTTGAGTTGTTTTTTATTTTGTCGCGTTTCATATCCTTTTTGATCGAGTAATTGAGGGACAAATGAAAGTCACAAAACTCATTAATCTTGAGGGCATTTTGCAGCATAAAAACATTCCTCCGACTCTCCATGGGAATGGGAGAAAAGACCGAAAATAACGGAGGAGGAAGAAAAACAACAAGCGGGTGCAAACGGGGAGCGTTTATGAAAAAGCTGAATAGATAAATCACGGATTCCACTGATTTGGTCATGGGACACGATGCTGAATGGGAGTAAACGAGTGGGGCCTGTCTAATACTTGGAAAGCCTTTATTTAGTTTGATGCACTCACAGAAACCCTGAGATGTTCGCATGATGCAGAGGAAAGACACACACTGGAAAAAGTATATTTCTCTCATTTCTAGTCAAAATATCTCATTACACTTAATATCAGACACAACTGCCTAACAAGCACCATTTCAGCCAGATATAGGGACTTGTTTTAATACAATACATCTGGAATATCTTGTTAAATGAAAAAGTCTTGAAAACAAATTGTTTTGAGTCACATATCATATGAAACAAGCTTTTTTTTTTACATTTGAAGAGGTTTTTAAGCTAATTTCAAGATCACTTTTATCTCAAAAGTCCTAAATATCACATCTTATTTCAAGAAATCTTGACAAGCCGATTTTCACTAGTTCCATTGGCAGATTTTTTTTGCTTATTTCAAACAAAAACGTCTTTTATTTGTTGTTTTTTTACTTATTTTTGGAGGGGGCATTTTTTCCAGTGCATATCTGGCTGAAATAGTACTTGTTAGGCAGTTGTGTCTTATATTAAGTGTAATGAGATATTTTGACTAGAAATGAGACAAATATATTTGGTAAGACTTTGATTTTTTCCAGATATAGGGACTTGTTTGAAGACAATACATCTGGAATATCTTGTTAAATGAAAAAGTCTTGAAAACAAATTGTTTTGAGTCACATATCATATGAAACAAGCCTTTTTTTTTTTACATTTGAAGATGTTTTTAAGCTAATTTCAAGATCACTTTTATCTCAAAAGTCCTAAATATCACATTTTATTTCAAGAAATCTTGACAAGCCGATTTTCACTAGTTCCATTGGCAGATTTTTTTTGCTTATTTCAAGCAAAAACGTCTTTTATTTGTTGTTTTTTTACTTATTTTTGGAGGGGCATTTGTTCCAGTGCAAATACACATTCCCAAAGCAAAGGCAGCCTCCTCAGCAGGTATCACACACACACACACACCGTACAGTAGGACAGTCGGACTGTGAGTAGGTCACAGCAGCTAAGCAGGGGATCCCTGGCTAATTCATGAACCTCAGGCTTTTGTCCTTAACTTAATGCCATGCCGGGGGGCCAATAACACACACCGATACACACACACCTTCAGAAAAACCCCGGGACCCTCTACTCTTCTGTCCGAGCCCCTTTATGCTCGCGTATCGGACAAAAGCTGGGGCACTGCTTTTCCCCTCAAACACACACACACAGACACCATTCAGCCCCTTAATATCGCTCATCTGGACCGGGAAGAATGGCCGAAAGGAGTTTCATCCCCACCGATTGTCTCGCGCAAAAGGCTGGAGAGAGAATGCGACGTTGAAAAGCAGACGCAAAACAATTCAATAAGAGAAACGACTTGAATGCGCCTTTCATCAAGCCAACAATGGCCGGCCCCACAATAGGCCTCAGGTTCACCCCAGGACGCCGCCTGTTTCTCATGCCACAAAGAAGGGAGAGCAGGAAAAATAAGGCAGGATTGACTCTATTTGAGTTGTGATCCCCCCCCCTCCGTCTGTAACAAACTTTGTGAAGTTAACTGACACAATGACAGCCGGATAACTGGAAAGACAGATAAATAAAAAGAAATTGGTTTCTTTCAGGAAGCGACGAGGAGCAACAAAATCGGTGATTTTTATTTGAGCAAAAAGATGCTTTTTATTGTTGTTTTTTTGGGATCTTTTAAAGCTCAGAAAGCTCACGTTCCATCCATCCAATCACTAAAAATGTTGTGAAGCATATGAACTAGGGCTGGGCGAGTTAACTCGTTAGTTATTTAAGGCCGATAGTTATTTTATCACGCATTAACGCAGGTTTTTATTTTTTTATTTTTTAATATAATTTTTTGGGGCTTTTGTGCCTTTAATGGATAAGAAAGTTCAGAGATAGAGGAAGCAGGGGGCAGAGAGAGGGGGAACAACACGCAGCACAGGGCCGTCCGATGCGGACTATAGCCTCTGTACATGGGGCGCCTGCTCAACCCACTACGCCACAAACCACCCGTTTTATTATTTATTTCATTGTTATAAAAGTCTGTTGCTCACAGGCTTTTATTCTGTAAAAGTCTGTCGCTCACAGGCTTTTATTTTGTAAAAGTCTGTTGCTCACAGGCTTTTATTTTGTAAAAGTCTGCTGCTCACAGGCTTTTATTCTGTAAAAGTCTGCTGCTGTCTGCTGTGGAACAGGAAAAGAAAGTAATCGGCGGATCCACCAAACATGGAGAAGGGTACGGAACTTTTACTCGGCCATTTTCATGTTAAAGTTCTTCCAGACGGCGGAGTCGACAGAACCAAAGTCATCTGTAAACACTGCCAAGTTGAATTGTCTTCTCAGCGTAGTAGTTCCAGTCTAAAATATCACTTAAAGGCAAAACACACAACTGATAGCAGCAAGTCATTCAAGGAAACAGACAGTGGAGCGAGGCTTCTACATAAAAACTACAGAAAGATGCTGATGTTAAAAGTGTGTTTGCACAACAAATGTTATGGCACTTTCATTTATATGGCAGCACATTTAAAATAAAGCTAAATGCTAAAAGCTATACACTACTTTTGGATTCATTTTTGGATTCTGCGTACAGATGAGATTAATCGTGATTAATCAGGGAAATCATGTGATTAATTAGATTAAACATTTTAATCGTTGCCCGGCCCTAATATAAACCAACAACAGGAGCTCCCTTCTTCTCAGAAAAGGTTTTACTCTCAGAAAATGACAAAACACGACGTCAAACTTCTGCTCAGCAAACGTCAACAGTGTACTCGGAGCTCTTTAATTACAGGACATGATCCTTCTCACTCAAATTTCCTCTTTTTCGTGAATTAAAGAAAATAAAAAATAAAATCCTCTCCGTTTCATTTCACTCGTTTTCTTCTTTTTCCCAGAAGACTAATCACGACAAACAATGACTGCGAGAGTCCTGTCGCACTTCGTGTTAATTTATACAACGAACCAATTACCAACAAGGGGTGGTAATCACATAAAGACGTCGGCCCGCTCCCACGCTAGGGCTGTGAAACTGCTGCTGTGTGTGTTTGGATATATGCGCACATGTGTGTGTCGCAGGCCTTCCATTCCCCTCGGGGATCCGTGCCCAAGAGAAAAAAAAAATCTACGCGATGACTTGCAACGGCTGTATATGCCATTGTTGACGTTCATAGCGTGTTTGTGTGAGCTTGACAGAACCCCCCAGATAGCAGAGAAGAAGAAGGATTAAGCAAAGTGAAGAGAAGGAGGAGGGGTGGCGTGGACTGATGGATGGATGAACGAGAGACTGCCTGGATCCCTCCACTTCTCTGGCTCTTTTTTCTCTCCCTTTCATTCTCCGGCTCCTTCTTCTTGGCAGAACGTATCCGCCCTTCCCATTGTCACCCATTGGAGTGTAAGGAGGCGTGAGGGAGCTCCGGCCACTGTGTGCTTGTGTGGCACAATGGCTTCGCCTAAGTGCTGTCCTATAAAATGCCTCAGTGCTCTCTAAAAGCAAGCCCTGGCTTCCCCTCCGTTCCTTGAAAATAGATGAAGTGCTGTGGCGGACATGGCGTGAGGATGTGTTGTGTGACATCCATCACTGAGTTGGCATATTCAGTGTGGAAACCAAGAGTACACTCAGCTGGAAAGCGCCATTTTGGTTGGGCTCAAGGTTGCCAGCACAGGTGTAAACAAGCAACGGTGTGTGTGAGAGTTCATCCGAAGTAGGTCTGTAATGTACCCTATGGTGGCAAGGTTGTGACCCCAGAGCTGCTTTCAGAACGGAGAATGGCGCCGTTTGATGACCCAACAATATACCCAACTATGTCAATGCAAAGTTTTTGCTCTTCTGAACTATCTCAAATTTCTGTCAATTGTTATTTATGGCACAGCAAAAGGGCAAAATTAAAAATACTGAACTGCCGGCAGAGTATACATGTAGCAGGAGGCTTTATACATGTAGCAGAAAGCTTTATACATGTAGTAAGAAGCTTTAAACATGTAGCAAGAAGCTTTATACATGTAGCAGGAGGCTTACCTACCATCAAACGGGAAGCTAAATCAGAAGCTAATCTAGCTAGTTTCTGCATGCTACTAATGGAAGGCTACATACGTGTCGCAGGAAGCTATATACATGTAGCAGGAAGCTTCATACATGTAGCAGGAGGCTTTATACATGTAGCAGGAGGCTTTATACATGTAGCAGGAGGCTTTATATATGTAGCAGGAGGATATATACATGTAGCAGGAGTATACATGTAGCAGGAGGCTTTATACATGTAGCAGAAAGCTTTATACATGTAGTAAGAAGCTTTAAACATGTAGCAAGAAGCTTTATACATGTAGCAGGAGGCTTACGTACCATCAAACGGGAAGCTAAATCAGAAGCTAATCTAGCTAGTTTCTGCATGCTACTAATGGAAGGCTACATATGTGTCGCAGGAAGCTATATACATGTAGCAGGAAGCTTCATACATGTAGCAGGAAGCTTTATACATGTAGCAAGAAGCTTTATACATGTAGCAAGAAGCTTTATACATGTGGCAAAAGCTTTATACATGTAGCAAGAAGCTTTATACATGTAGCAGGAGGCTTTATACATGTAGCAGGAGGCTATATACATGTTGCAGGAGGCTATATACATGTAGCAGGAGTATACATGTAGCAGGAGGATATATACATGTAGAAGGAGGCTATATACATGTAGAAGGAGTATACATGTAGCAGGCTATGTTTCTGGGGAAGCTAACTACCGAGCTTGTCTATAAGAAGCAAGAACTAGTAAATGGTTACAAAAGCAAAGGCTATTCTGTAAACTTGGGCAGTAACTCATGTTTCAAACGCTACTAATATGGAAATTCTGACAACCTACAAAGATGTCTAGTAACATGCCGAAACAAGCTAGATTAGCTGCTAATTTTGGTTTGTCTTCTTTGTCTTAGTGACAGATGTACATATGATAGCAGTTATCCACAGTTGTTACGGCACATCCTACCGTCAAACGGGGAAGCTAAATCAGAAGCTAATCTAGCTAGTTTCTGCATGCTACTAATGGAACAAGCAGACAATTTGGCAGCTTGTCATCCTGGGCATGCTAATAGCTAGCCTTCGCCAAGCTAATGCTCAGCTGAAGTAATAGATGATCAAATGGTTGAAGTTCTTTATTGGCATTTTAGCCAAATGTCTTGTATGAAAGGTCGATTCAGGTAAAGTTTCACTAAAACACATTTTTGGTACAGATACTGTGTTTATCCCTCATTCCAGCTGAGGCTTTACTAAAAGGAAGAAAACATAAAAAGTCCCAGAGGCCACGAAGCCCCAGTGACGGGTAGCTGTAGCTGGGCAGCAGAGGGTCAACAGACGGGTCCTGAGATGGAGCTCAGCTGGCACTTAGTGTGTGAGCCTCTTACAGTTAGTGCCGCCATGTAGTGAGATGAGGAGGGGAGGTATGAGGCTGAGTGTCTGGTGAAAGTCCAGGGCAGAGGAGGCACCACTCCTGGGGCACAGACGAACATCTGTGCCCCATTTAGTGATGTTTCTGCTCCTTTTAATTCCCCCCATCTTTCTTCTCTTTCTGCAGCTATCTGTCCGTCTGTCCGACTCATTTCTCAGGTGTCTAACGGATTATTACCGGGCCGCGCACGGTGCCACGGAGGCCACCGGAGGTTAAACGGTGAGTCTCAGGGAACCGACCAGGTGTGTGTGCCTGTGCCTGTGCAGCCATCTCTCTTGGGTTTCAGCACCGACTCTCCCCTCGACCCTTCGCCTCCCGTGGCGCCGTGCACTCCGCTCTCATTATCCCACATAATGACACACGCTCGCACTCCAGCACGAGCCACTCAGCCGCCCGGTGGCCTCCAGTCCAGAGACATTTGCACGCCGGCAGTGTCATGGCATCCTCATCTTCTCAACAATGTATTACCGGCGGTGTGTAACAGCGCCCGTGTGCGTGCACGTGTAACCGTGTGTTTGGGCGCGCAGGTGGCCGGCAGAGTAAGTCAGAAGATGGATGGAGAGAGCACACTGGAAAAAAGTCAAAGTCTTACCAAATATATTTGTCTCATTTCTAGTCAAAATGTGTCATTACACTTAATATCAGACACAACTGCCTAACAAGCACCATTTCAGCCAGATATAGGGACTTGTTTGAAGACAATACATCTGGAATATCTTGTTAAATGAAAAAGTCTTGAAAACAAATTGTTTTGAGTCGGATTTCATTTGACACAAGCTTTTTTTTTTTACATTTGAAGAGGTTTTTAAGCTAATTTCAAGATCACTTTTATCTCAAAAGTCCTAAATATCACATCTTATTTCAAGAAATCTTGACAAGCCGATTTTCACTAGTTCCATTGGCAGATATTTTGCTTATTTCAAGCAAAAACGTCTCGTATTTGCTGTTTTTTAATTATTTTTGGAGGGGCATTTGTTCCAGTGCAGGAGAGCAGTGGAGGCTGGTGGTGCCGGGCCGTGGGGGACAGGGCGGCTGGTCGTTTATTAGAGGCCAACACGAGCAGTCGTCTTATATGTGAAATGAACACGCGTATCTGCACAGAAACATATGCAAATACCCACGCACACGTGTACGTGCTCCCCGAGGCTTCGGCGGCGCTCACACACACACGCTGACCCAGTATCTGCCGCTCGCCATCCATCTCGCAGAAGTGGAGCAACACTAGCCACAGACTAAATCTTTCAAACTTAGTGCGCGTGACTTCTTCTCGCTCCAGGCCTGCCTTCCGTAGGCCACTCCTCTCTTTCCGTTTCGAGATGTTTACGGTTTTCTGACCCATTTCGTGTCTTTGTCCCCGCGTCCCTCCCGGTGTTAATGTGCCGACGCCACCGATGTGTACGTGTCATTGATCCAGCTGGAAGCTGTGTGAGCGGGAGACGCAGAGAGCAGTAATATTCCAGGCCTTTCATAATGATTAAAGCCTTCATTAAATTTTCATCCCAACCTGCTGTTTGCTGCTAATGGCCTTTGTGAGCCACACAGCCAAACAATGGCCAGCCAGGCACCAGAAAAGGGATTTCTATCTCGCGCTCAATACCGCCTCTCGTCATTTCTCTGCCCCCTCCGTTTCCCTCTGCCTCTCTTCATCTTTTCCTCACTTTTCTTTCTCCCTTTTCCCTCTTGTTTGGCCTTGTTTTTTCCCTGTGTGTTGGGTCTTGAGGGCCTTTTTGTCGCAGCCTTTAATTTAAGTGTTGGGCAGATAATGCTCCGGCTTGGATGCCACACTGTTGTGGCACTAATGCTCTCTCCTTCCCTTCACCTTCTGTCTTTTCCATCTCACTCTTTCCCCTCCCTCCTCCCTCCCTCCCTCCTTCTCTCACTCTGCCCTGGCAGACTCAGAAAAGATCCATTATTATTGTTGTGTTTGGGTTTTTTTTCTCTCGTTTTCCTGTGCAGCCGGTTCATGAGCTCCAAGTGGAGCAGCGAACAACCCAAAACACACATAAAGTGCAGCTCAGCTCGGCTAAACGCTGGTGAAATGCGCCACAGCAGGCCGCTCTATGGACTGGGACAGAAACAACCAGCCGGCGCAGCTGCTTCGAAAGGCGAAGTGAAAGCCTGGAAAATAAGGTTAGCACAGCGCAGGAAACACAACACACACACACACACTCAGGATGCAGCTACACTGGGAGGCAAACGCACGCTCTCCTGCATGTTTGCAGCACAAATCTTAGTCCTGCGTCCTCAGAACATCTGAGCAAACTGGACCAAAGAAGAAGGCCTAAAGAACCATCTGCAGCATCTGAAAGTGATGTCCTTAAGAAAGAGGAAAAAATCCAGCATGAAACCCCCTTAGAGCCTATTTTAAACTCAAACCATCTTCCTGAAGGAGACGAACACCTGTTGCTGAGATCCAAATCACATCAACTTAAGCTCTCATTTATCTGCTCAACAGAAATTAGCATCGGCCGTGGGCTGATTTCGTCTCTCTTTGCCCGTCTCCAACTATTGGCCCGAGGCTACGTTTGAGAATGAAACGCGAGGCTAATGGAGCTAAGTTATGTAGGCCCTGGGCTAAACTCTCATTTAGTCTCCCCAACAGTGTGAGAGTGAGTTATCACAAAGGTCAGACGGCGAGTAGAAAGGTGGAAAGATGCATTTATCCCTGAGAGAAATGTAAGTGTGTTTCTTTAGAGATTAAAGCCAGGAAACATTTGGAGAGTTGTTGATACATCCCATTCTGTCTGCAGTGTTTTCACGGGTTCAGCTCTCACACACGAGTCTGACCCGTCAGGTTGTGATAAATATGCAAAGCAGCTGATGCTGGAAACACAGAGGCTGTGTTCGAAACCGCCTACTTCTCCTACTACTCCTACTAACTTTAACTTTCTTTAAGTTCCCGGATGCATACTAGATTCTCCGAAATGTTGGGTATGCATCATGAGGTTACTACTCATACTCAAACTACCCAAGATGCAACGTAACGTGACGTCGCCGATCGTCATTTCCTGTCAAAACGGCAGTTTCAAGCTAGCTACAACGAGGGTAGGTTCACTTCCTGTTTTCAAAACAAAAGCACCAATTGTATGGTAATGGCTTTCCCTGTGATGAAAGGCAACGGGTATTTTATTTTGTGAAAATAACAGGAAGTGCGTTAGCTCACTGCGGCTAGCTTTAGTAGCGCCGAATTCGTGGGAACAAAATGGTAAACAGCCGGTATTTTGTCAGGTTTTCAACACGTTGGGGATCTAAACGACTACTTTCTCACCTGAAAATGTTTCAAATGTTGCTAAAGTTTACAGAGTTTAGAGCTTAAGAGAAATCAGCTTCAGGCCGGCTGATTTCGGCTCGGGCAGGAGCAAGATGCATTGTGGGTAAACGCTCTGCATACTGTCTGATCGATCAGTATGTAGTATGTAGTATGCAGTATGCAGTATGTAGTATGCAGTATGTAGTATGTAGTATGCAGTATGTAGTATGCAGTATGTAGTATGTAGTATGTAGTATGCAGTATGTAGTATGCAGTATGTAGTATGTAGTATGCAGTATGTAGTATGTAGTATGCAGTATCTAGTATGCAGTATGTAGTATGCAGTATGCAGTATGTAGTATGTAGTATGTAGTATGTAGTAGGCGGTTTCGAACACAGCCAAAGACTCTGCTCTCTGAACGAGTGACGAAGTGACAACAACAACAAGAAGAAGGAGGAGGACAGAGTGGAGCAGCATCACACATCTGGCGTCCATCACTGACCTTCCGGCTCGTTCTTGATCAGCTCCTCCATCTTGCGCTGCTTCAGCGTGTCCACCACGTCGGCCAGGCTGCCCTTGCGTCTCTCGGGGGTCCCGAGGGCGCCGGCGGCCGAGCTGCCGTCGCTGCAGGGGCGCCCCCCGCCGCCGCCCTCCTCTTTGCCCGGTGAGGTAGCATTGTGCTGGGGGTAGGGGCTCAGAGAGCTCCCTTTGGTGCCGTCGTGGTCCTGCAGGGAGGAGAGGAGAAAGTTTTATTCACCACTTTAAAGATGACCTCAGCAGATGCAGGAAAATGAAGGAGATCTGGGAGGAGCTGGCAGACACCCACTCATTATCTCCATCCTTCCTTCCAACCCTTTATTCTCCCCGTCTCCCGCTCTCACATCCCAATGCAGTAGCCTTCATCCCCGGCCAGTTGTCTCCAGTCAGGACACACTCCCCCCGTCTCCCTCGCATCCACTGGAATCTGCATTTTACTGACTTGGAGGTACTTGACAGAACGAGCAGATGAAGCGGCAACTAAAGTGTCGCACTAACTCTTCATCACAAAGCCTTCCACGGCTCCCTTTGAGGGACGTCCAACGCTTACAGAACCCAACTTTTTCCACTTTTGTCTCAAGATATGGAGGCGATTAATGCTGAGGATGCAACTCCCACAGTCCCAGATAAATGCATTCTGTTTGAAAGAGCAAAGCTCTGGAGGAGAGTCAAATCATTTCCATAAAAAACAAACTCAATGTATACGCCGCAGCTTAAAGTTAAGCCCTGTGCCTTTTCCAAGCTGTCGCGGCGGCTAATGATCCTGCTGTTGAGCGACGTTCGGTTTAATGATGGCGGCGGAAAAAACATGAGAAAATAGATGAGAAAACGTTTGTTTCTGCTAAAGTAAAATCAAGAGAGTGACAGCAGGTGAGTTTCAGAGTGAGTAACTTTCAGCGTGTTAATCTAATTTTTTTACTTATTTTTGGAGGAGCATTTTTTCCAGTGTATATCTGACTGAAATGGTGCTTGTTAGGCAGTTGTGTCTCATATTAAGTGTAATGAGATATTTTGACTAGAAATGAGACAAATATACTTGGTAAGACTTTGATTTTTTCCAGTGTAACAAGCATTTCAGCCAGATATAGGGACTTGTTTTAATACAATACATCTGGAATATCTTGTTAAATGAAAATGTCTCGAAAACAAATTGTTTTGAGTCACATATCATATGAAAAAAGCTTTTTTTTACATTTGAAGAGGTTTTTAAGCTAATTTCAAGATCACTTTTATCTCAAAAGTCCTAAATATCACATCTTATTTCAAGAAATCTTGACAAGCCGATTTTCACTAGTTCCATTGGCAGATTATTATTCATTATTTCAAGCAAAAACCTCTTTTATTTGTTGTTTTTTTAATTATTTTTGGAGGGGCATCTTTTCCAGTGTAATATGTTCCAAGCTGTCGCGGCGGCTAATGATCCTGCTGTTGAGCGACGTTCGGCGGAAAAACATGAGAAAATAGATGAGAAAACGTTTGTTTCTACTAAAGTAAAACCAAGACAGTGACAGCAGGTGAGTTCCACAGTGAGTAACTTTCAGCGTGTTAATCTGTGTTTGTTTCCACAGCATTATGGGCTTAACCCGGGTTCAGGCCAATTAACAGTGACACCTAACAGGGAGGCCGCCGGCCGCCGCTCACACCCGAGCCTCCGCAGTATTCGCTCTGGATTTAAAAAACACACACTGCCTTCTTCCCTTTAAACTCCCACTCGGGCGTGTTACAGTTTGCTGCTTTATTATAACAGAGAATGAGTCAGCCAGTGTGTCCGCTCAGCTCTTTGTGGGCATGCGGGTCAATGGTCCACGGGGTTAATCTTTGGCTAATCTGGCTGCAGCGTGGGGCTCGCCACCTGGGACACAAACACGGCCCGGCGTCTCCGTTTGTGTGGCGCAGAAACGCGTTATGATGTCGCATTAAAGGCGTTTAATCATTAACCCGCAGGCCGCCGGTGGAAGTGGAACTTAAAACTGAGATCACAGTCCACGGTGAGGTCACCGGGATCACAGACGGCTTCGTACAGAAGACATTTATCAATAAAAAAATCCTCCGTTCGACACGAAAACCGAAAGATAAAAAGCTGCCGGAGAGCTCAATAACTCACTAATTCTCTCCTCGATGGCCTCGCACACAGCTGTAACAGTACAGCTGTGTTTGACTTTAAAGGGACAGTTCGCCTCTTTAAAGGGACAGTTCTCCTCTTTAAAGGGACAGTTCGCCTCTTTAAAGGGACAGTTCGCCTCTTCTGACATGAAGCTGTGTAACATCCCATATCAGCAGCATCATTTCTGAACATCTTCTTACCCCCTGCTGCGTCCTGTGAGCAGAGTTCCAGCCTCGTTTTGGTGTTGATGAAGGTAGTCCGGCTAGTTGGCTGGGGTTTAAAAAATAAAGCCTTTTGCTTCTCAGAACAATATGCGTTCAACAGAGTAAAACATTTGCATCACAGAATGGTTCTCCAGGAAAAAGTCAGACCTTTCTTTCTTTCCTTTTGTTTCCTTACCTTTCCTCTCCTTGTCTTTCCGTTCCTTTCCTTTCCTTTCCTTTCCTTTCCTTTCCTTTCCTTTCCTTTCCTCTCCCTGCTGTGCAGAGCGAGCAGTCCCCTGCTTCCGAGCAGCAAACAGCGTAACAGGCGCGGCTGTCGGCAGGCGGCAGCAGGCAGTGATACGAAGGGAGAGAAAATAGGGCCAAGAGATTGTGAGCTCTGACTTTTTCCTGGAGAACCGTTTTATGATGCAAATGTATTACTCTGTTGAACACATATTGTTCTGAGAAGCAAAACGCTTTATTTTTTAAACCCCAGCCAACTAGCCGGACTACCTTCATCAGCACCAAAACGAGGCTGGAACTCTGCTCACAGGACGCAGCAGGGGGTAAGAAGATGTTCAGAAATGATGCTGCTACACTGGAAAAAATCTAAATCTTACCAAGTATATTTGTCTCATTGAGTATCTCATTAAACTTGATATAAGACACAATTGCCTAACAAGTACAATTTCAGAAATATATAGGGACATTACATCTTGAATATCTTGTTAAGTGAAAAAGTCTTGAAAACAAATTGTTTTGAGTCATATTTCATATGAAACAAGCTTTTTTTTACATTTGAAGAGGTTTTTAAGCTAATTTCAAGATCCTAAATATCACATCTTATTTCAAGAAATCTTGACAAGCAGATTTTCACTAGTTCCATTGGCAGATTGGCAGATTTTTTTTTGCTTATTTCAAGCAAAAACATCTTTTATTTGTTGTTTTTTTACTTATTTTTGGAGGGAGTGTAATATGAGATGTCATACAGCTTCACGTCAAAAGAGGCGAACTGTCCCTTTAACATCAGGCTGCAGCTGAGGGCAGCGCTGGGAAAGTGTCTTGTGATCTCAAAGCCCTGAAAGACTTCCCCTCTTCTCCTCTCACCAGCTGACTGAGTGGCTGCTCCTGCCTCCTTTTACCGCCCTTTTCTCCAGATTAATACGCCGAGTTTTCCATCGGTGCAAAAGGGGAGAAAGGCGGCAGGTAAAAGGTCTGAAAAAGAAGGCAAAAACCCCCCCAAAAAACAAAGCGGGAGCAGCGGTGTTATTAGAGGAGACGGGAGGAGAGCGAGTCGACGGGGAGGGATACGTGGCAGGCATCTCGGAGGCAGCGGTCACACCTGTCACATCCCATTTATCTAATCCAGCGCCTACTTAAAACAGCCGCACTCTTTCTGTGGAGAAAGATGTCGCGCAAACAAAACAAACAGAAGGAGAATATGGAAGGGAAAGGGGGGGACGGGGGGCTTGTCGGATCTGGTGGTTCCGTGGAAGAGCTGCCAGGAGAGATGTCATCTGGCCGCGTCCAACAATGAAGGTCACTTCCTAATCAAAGGGAATTAGCAGGGAGCGTCTTCAAAGACCTGGGCTACGTCGCGGCGTTATTAATGCGTGAACTCCGACAGACGGCCTTGATCCTGCTGCAGGCAACTCGCACGGCTTTAGCGTTTTAATCCAGATTCTCTGATGTGAACGGGTGTCACTCGCACGTTTCCTCCTCCCGCTGCTAACGCAGGTTGCAAAACTTTTTGCTCATTGACATGCATTTATTCATGAGAACAAACAGAAATTATGAGCGCTGGAAACGCCGGTGCCCTCCTGGTTTCTGCATGTGTGACACTCATAGCCCGTAGGTGTGTGTGCGTATGTGTATTTATACGCTCTGGATGTGGCAGGCTGGCAGTGTGGGCGGTTCTGCCTTTACTTTGCACATGTCAATTCTCCTCCAAATGACTGGAACAAAGTAAAAATTGCGCCTCACTCTCTTTATCCTTTTACAGCCTCTGCAATGGAACCGAATTAGACAACTTTTGTCTTCTTAAGCTCATCTGTGAGGGGAGGTTGGTTTAAAAACACTTAACTCCTGCCAAAAAGAAGAAGCTATTTTCCTCCTGCAGCCAGCACAGATGCTGTTTTTTTACTCCTTCGGCTTCTCCCCCCCGACACCAGAAACTCTCCCTCCCTCTGACATGTCTGTGAAAGGTGTACGTGTGAAAAAAAAAACATATTTAATGCTCGGCGCGTCGCTGTGGATCAAAGCATGGACGATGTGGCAAAGCAGGAAGAGCTGGAAACAGCTGCTGGTCTGAAACACGTCCACACACTGGAAAAAATCAAAGTCTTACCAAGTATATTTGTCTCATTTCTAGTCCAAATATCTCATTACACTTAATATAAGACACAACTGCCTAACAAGCACCATTTCAGCCAGATATAGGGACTTGTTTTAATACAATACATCTGGAATATCTTGTTAAATGAAAAAGTCTTGAAAACAAATTGTTTTGAGTCATATTTCATATGAAACAAGCTTTTTTTTTTACATTTGAAGAGGTTTTTAAGCTAATTTCAAGATCACTTTTATCTCAAAAGTCCTAAATATCACATTTTATTTCAAGAAATCTGGACAAGCCAATTTTCACTAGTTCCATTGGCAGATTTTTTTTTGCTTATTTCAAGCAAAAACGTCTTTTATTTGTTGTTTTTTTTAATTATTTTTGGAGGGGCATTTTTTCCAGTGTATATCTGGCTGAAATAGAACTTGTTAGGCAGCTGTGTCTTATATATTAAGTGTAATAATGAGATATTTTGACTAGAAATGAGACAAATATACTTGGTAAGACTTTGATTTTTTCCTGATATAAGGACTTGTTTGAAGACAATACATCTGGAATATCTTGTTAAATGAAAAAGTCTTGAAAACAAATTGTTTTGAGTCACATATCATATGAAACAAGCTTTTTTTTTTACATTTGAAGAGGTTTTTAAGCTAATTTCAAGATCACTTTTATCTCAAAAGTCCTAAATATCACATTTTATTTCAAGAAATCTTGACAAGCCAATTTTCACTAGTTCCATTGGCAGATATTTTTTTGCTTATTTCAATCATTTTTTCCAGAGCACACACCGGGAGGATGTCAGCGATCGCTCGCTGCAGAGGGGGGGGGGACGCAGGTCTACGCCGGGCTGCCAATCTCCACGACATACTACTTAACGAACCTCCGACACGCTGCCAAACTCCCTCACACACACACACACACACACACACACACACACACACACACACACACACACACACACACACACACACACACACACACACACACACACACACAGGCAGCAAATCCCGTTACATGCCATGGCTAAACACAGACTGTCAGCGGTGACTTGGGGAACCCTCAGGCTGGGACGAGAAAGATACCAACACTGCAACCTGGAAAAGACGCTCTCTTAACACGTTTTTATAAGGTTTATTTAAATAAGAATCTTTATCTGACGACACGCGGCTGTATTTTGGGTTAAATGCATGTCAGGGTATTTTACCACGACCCCTCGCTGTTGACAGGCGAGCGTGTGTTGATTCATTAGTGCTTCACTGGCATGAGAAATTAAGTGTGACCAGCGTGTCTCAAGCCTGCTCGCTGACTGTGTTAAATCTGTCGTATTCACACGAACACGCTCACAATCACACGTTCGAATTACAGGAAGAAAAAAAAGCAAATTAAAAATAATTATCTGCAAAATATCTTTATGGTTTGGTGGCGTGCGAGCGGGCGTTTCGCCCCGTTAATGAAAATAATTAGCGTTTGTCCGTTAGCATGTTTACGGGAGAAGATGCTCGCCTCGGGCCTGATGTGAAAACCGTTTCCGCGGCGATCTGCAAACACAAACATCCAAAGATAAAAAAAAAAAAATCTTTAAGTCTGCATCACGTCTGGGTTTGTTGCCGATTGGTTGACCTCGAGCCAATCAGGGCCCAGCTGCACGCACTGGAAAAAATGCCCCTCCAAACATAAGTAAAAAAACAACAAATAAAAGACGTTTTTGCTTGAAATAAGCAAAAAAATCTGCCAATGGAACTAGTGAAAATCGGCTTGTCAAGATTTCTTGAAATAAGATGTGATATTTAGGACTTTTGAGATAAAAGTGATCTTGAAATTAGCTTAAAAACCTCTTCAAATGTAAAAAAAAGCTTGTTTCATATGATATGTGACTCAAAACAATTTGTTTTCAAGACTTTTTCACTTTAAAAGATATTCCAGATGTATTGTCTTCAAACAAGTCCCTATATCTGGCTGAAATGGTACTTGTTAGGCAGTTGTGTCTTATATTAAGTGTAATGAGATATTTTGACTAAAAATGAGACAAATACACTTGGTAAGACTTTGATTTTTTCCAGTGCGGTGAGGACTTCAGCCTTTCACCCGTCAGAAACGGCATTACTCTCACAGCATTTTAAAAAGGTGGATAATCCGTCACCTCTCGGGCTTTAAAACGATGTTGTTTTCACTCTGCGTGCATGTGCGTGTGCACGTGTGTGTTCTCCAGCTGCATTGAGCAGGTAAAGCGCCCGAGCCAAAGCCGAGCAGGCAGGCGAGGCGGCGGGAATGAAGAGGTCAGTGTGTAACTGAGCGCTTCTCCGCCACCGTGCTAATTCGCCATGACAAGATAAAGCTGTAATCTGCCCCCCCGCCCGCCGCCTCCTCCCGCTCCGCGCTCGCTGTCCCCTGCTGCCTCACTTCCAAGTCAACCAGCCATTCACTTCCCAACAACTGCCCTCAGAGATGGAGACCCCCTGCTCTGACACCCCCCCCCCCCCCGTCTGCTTCAGTCAGAGATGAAGGGATTGCACTGGAAAAAATGCTCCTCCAAAAATAAGTAAAAAAAACAACAAATAAAAGACGTTTTTGCTTGAAATAAGCAAAAAAATCTGCCAATGGAACTAGTTTCATATGATATGTGACTCAAAACAATTTGTTTTCAAGACTTTTTCATTTAACAAGATATTCCAGATGTATTGTCTTCAAACAAGTCCCTATATCTGGAAAAAATCAAAGTCTTACCAAATGTATTTCTCTCATTTCTAGTCAAAATATCTTATTACACTTAATATATAAGACACAACTGCCTAACAAGTACAATATCAAAAATGCCCCTCTAAAAATAAGTAAAAAAAACAACAAATAAAAGACGTTTTTGCTTGAAATAAGCAAAAACAATCTGCCAATGGAACTAGTGAAAATCGGCTTGTCAAGATTTCTTGAAATAAAATGTGATATTTAGGACTTTTGAGATAAAGGTGATCTTGAAATTAGCTTAAAAACCTCTTCAAATGAAAAAAAAAGCTTGTTTCATATGATATATGACTCAAAACAATTTGTTTTCAAATTTTTTTCATTTAACAAGATATTCCAGATGTATTGTCTTCAAACAAGTCCCTATATCTGGCTGAAATGGTGCTTGTTAGGCAGTTGTGTCATATTAAGTGTAATGAGATATTTTGACGAGAAATGAGAGAAATATACTTGGTAAGACTTTGATTTTTTCCAGTGTGGACCTTAAACCCCCCCCGTCCCCGTCCCCCTCTGGATGTTTCTGAAGAACAAAACTGTGTTTTCTTTTAATCTGAATGAAGCAGGAACAATCTAATCACGGTCCTGAGTGGCAGCAGATAACCTGGAGTGTGTCAGCGACTGTTTGTTTTCCTCAGCTGTTCCAGGACTTTGGTTTACAGTCGGCACCTGCCACACATACAGTTCATCCAGGGAGGGGCCGGCGGCCTAATCAGCCGCCTAATTACAGAATTAGCTCTCCATTATTGCTCCTGAGCACCGTTTCATTGTTTTACAGCGCGTGAGCGTTTTACTGTCAGTATGGGGGAAAGGTCGGCGTCGTTATCTGAACACTGCTGTGACCAAAGTGTGTCTGAAGGTGAGAGCGGTTTCTGCTACGGGCGATGTGGGCGACCGCCCAGGGCGCACGAGTTTCCAGTCCAAATAAACTGTATTTCATTCCTAAAATGAACACAGACCCATTTACCTTCGTGTAACTAACTGGGTTATGTGACAAATGTAGAAAAATAACATAAATCTGTGCAGCCGTCTACGTGAATGTGTTTACGTCCCGTGACTCCGGTTGATTGACGGGTGAACGGACGGCGTTAATGGGAAAAGCAAAGGTAATAATGTGGAGTCATCATGGATCATCATCATGGTGAAAGACCAAAGAAGCCATCAGGTGCCCAGTTTAGAAAGAGAAGAAGAGAAGAAGAGGAGAAACGGGCAGAAGATAAAGGGATGCAGATTTCTATCAGTGACCTGAGTGACGTAGGCTAAAGGCTATCTGTTAGCCTCTTGCTAACATGTTGCTATTAGCCACGACTGTGTTTGATTTTTAGTTTTGCTGAACTAGAATTAGAATTCAGGCATCGTGTCATGCAGCTAATTTCACCCAAAGGCAACCTGGAAGTCCCGACTGTGGATTATTTTTATTGTTATGAGCTATATGCTAAATTAAATAACTTAAATAACTTCTAATATACACTGACATGGCATTTTGTTAGCTACACGTGGTATCTTTTTGTACCTTTTTGTATTCAAGATTGTATATTATAAAATAATACAAATAATATAACATGTTGTTGTGTTGGTGGCTCGTCCAGGGCGTAAATCAGCAGCAGAAACACAGCGAGGCTCCTCTCTGCTCTGTAAAGCTGCCACTGGTACAGAGCTGTGCAGCCCGCCAGCCTTCACGTGAATCCCACAAACACGGCGCCATGCATCCAGCACACACACTCTGCAGCCACGGACCCGACTACAACACACAAACGGAGCCCAGCTCCTCTCCTTCCTCCTCAGGATTCTGTCTCCACATGCCAATCAAAGCGGGCGACACGTGCTTGGTGTCACCGCCGAGCTTGGTGAACTCATCTCGTTCCATTTATCCGCCCGGGAATTAACAGAAAATTCCACGGTTAACTGTTTTCAACAAGTTTCACCTCCACCGTGACACTAAGCTGCAGTTTTAAAAGATGCCGCGTACACAAGGTCAAGGAGGGTCGGTTCCAGCCGAATGCCTCCGCAAATTAAAACATTAAAACATTCTTCCTGCCAGATTTGTCATTTACTTTCCGAGCTCACCGAGGAGAAAGCCATTAAAAAACGGAGAGCTACCTTCATGCTGCCGACTGTTGATGTGTAAAGCCGGAGGTCAGGATTACTGTGAGCATAATCTGATCTGGGTGCACGCCGCGTGGCCTTACACGCCGCTGTTGAGCACACACGGCCTTATGGGACGTAATGCCAGCTAATGAAGAGCTCTGCAGGTCGCCAAGATGGCGTTCGTCTTCAGGCCTTCAAACATTATCTTTAAAACCACTTCAGTTCAAAATGTGTAAAAGTGCGAAACGCTCGAGGTTTCTCCGCCCGTTCCACGGCGCAGTCCTGAGTAGGGATGGGAATGGAAAACCGGTTCTTGTTGAGAACCGGTTCCCGGTGTTTCAATTCCTTGGAATCGTTTTGGCGATTTTGCAAACGATTCCCTTATCGATTCCAGTGGGCGCGAATGACGTCACCACACAGGGTTGCGTGGCGAGTCCAGCGCAGCCAGCAGCCAACAGTAAACATGGCGCCCAAGCGGTACAAACGCTCGAAAGTTTGGTTCCACATCCCTAAAAAAGACGACAACAGGGCAACTTGCAAAGTGAATATTTCACCAAAGGGAGGAAATACTACCAACATGCAATAACTATGAATGAATGTCACGTTTTCGATCCGCTCCGGACTAACGTTGGTGAATCTGAACTCAGCAACGTTAGCAACGTTAGCAACGTTAGCAACGTTAGCATGTCCTCGGCTAACACTGCAGCTAACTAACTAACAAACACTGCCTATCATGTTAGCACCATTTGCCTGATTGTAAAAGCTGCTGTTAGTAACGGTTAAGGTTAAATGAATGCCTTCTCAGGCATTACATTTAGATGAAATCATGAGAGACAGAGCCTGACTGGCTCAGAGCCAGAGGCTGGTGGTACTACCCCCAGTTCACCTCTACCTCCAGCTTCTCCTTTCACCAGAGCAGGAAGAGTTAAATTACCCAGGCCAGGATAGACCAATGTGGACCTCACCGTTGTTGGGTTTGTGAGGTCATGACTCGTGTTACTTCTAAACTAAACAAAGTTGATGCTAATCGACCGGTTTGTTGTACTTTTTCTCCAAATGAGAATCGATAAGGGAACCGACAAAGAACCGAATCGTTACGCAGAATCGGAAATGGAATCGTAAAAATCTTATCAATTCCCTTCCGTAGTCATGAGTCAGCTGCCGCGGCCGCCGCGGCCCTCGCCCACGGGAGGAGGCGGCGGCGAGGTCGCGCGTGAACGCCGGCGGCCGTCCTTACCGTGCTGGACGGGCTGTCCAGGTGTCGGTTGGGGGGCGAGCGCGGGGACACCTTGCCGCAGTAGGAGCCCAGAGGGAGGTGGATGACACCGCCCAGTCCCTCGATCTCCTCATCCTCCACTCGCTGTCTGCTGGTTGCCATGGTTACCTCTCCATCTGTCCCCCCATATGGAGAGGCTGGTCGCTTGGAAGACATCCTGGAAAAAGAGTAGGAGATAGAGAGACAAGAGAGGGGAGGAAAAAAACAGGAGGAAGAGAGTGAGCAACGTTCAGAGATGATATAAGAGGCTGACAACTGGAGGAGCGGTAAGATGGCGGCGGCGGCGAGGGGCCGGCGTTCCTGCTGGCGAAGCCCGTAAAACTCCTGGACGCGGTTTTTAAACATTTAAAACCTTCAGCCGTCAGTTTCCAGCAGACATTCACCAACTGTCTGCACTGGAAAAAATGCCCCTCCAAAAATAAGTAAAACAACAACAAATAAAAGACGTTTTTGCTTGAAATAAGCAACAAAAATCTGCCAATGGAACGAGTGAAAACCGGCTTGTCAAGATTTCTTGAAATAAGATGTGATATTTGGGACTTTTGAGATAAAAGTGATCTTGAAATTAGCTTAAAATCCTCTTCAAATGAAAAAAAAAAAGCTTGTTTCATATGATATGTGACTCAAAACAATTTGTTTTCAAGACTTTTTCACTTAACAAGATATTCCAGATGTATTGTCTTCAAACAAGACCCTATATCTGGCTGAAATGGTGCTTGTTAGGCAGTTGTGTCTGATATTAAGTGTAATGAGATACTCAATGAGACAAATATACTTGGTAAGATTTAGATTTTTTCCAGTGTGTTGGTAAGTTTCTTTATGTCGCACCTCGTCCCCACAGTCAGGTCAGAGGTCGCCCATCCGGGCGCCAACCCTCAAACACACTCAGGTCCCACCGCCTGTTCACCGTGCAACATTCGTGCAACATTCGTGTTCACCGTGCAACATCCGTGTTGCCTAAAGACGGGGCCAACGCTGCAAATGGAGGCCGTTTGCACCGGCTTTGTGCAGGAAATGACCCCATCTTGACAATAGGCTTTCAGGCAGAAACAGATTGACGGGAAAAGGAGAAAGAATAAGAGTGAGGGCAGTGTGTGCAGCCACAGTAAAATGTACTTATGAAAACCTCCGGACAATAGAGGAGCCGGAGGAAAATAGCTCGCAGCGTGACAGCCCGCTGTTTGCATTTGTTGCCGCGGCTTTGTTCCCTTGAAAGGCGGGAAAGGATATAAAGCCACATCTATTAGGTGAACTCCGTCTCTCACAAGGTAAATTTGCCTCCCTCTACTTTAGCTCAATACGGATGCAGCGGCCACGCAGCAATAATAGAATTTAATGTGGTTCTCAGCGCCGCCTGAGTGCTTTCAGATGCACTTGTCAGCCTTGAAGCCATTGCGACTATGACCCTGCGTAATAAGCCGCTAACGCTCAGCCGCTCAGAGGCAGCGAAACGGGGACGGAGGGTTGTGTGGAAAGTTGTGCGAGCAACAGGCGTGCGCCTCTCAAACTCCTAATTCTTTATTTCCCTTTGATTTAACAAGCTGTTCTTCACACATCTGTGCACCGGCCCGCACTGCGCCTGCTTCTAATTGGCTCCGGCTTCCTCCCCGGCCTCCCTCGCTCAGAACCTTCCCCTCTCTGCCTGCTCGTCTCCGGTAAACTGATTACACTCTTGACTCTATTGGATTTCCTGAGGACCGTACATCTGGCATTGTTCCGAGGAGCAGCCCCGCCACTAATTCATTGCTTATTTACCTTCTGACGGCGGAAAGCCAAACGGCGCCGAGGAGAGGCCGAGGCACGCTCTGTGGAACCGCATCACGCCAAGGGAAGGTTATAGTTCAAATCCAATAAGCAGCATCACCACGGCCGTGATGTAATTCAATTACCGCTAATTGTTTCTGGAAGATTTTACCTGCAATATTCACAGATAGTCTAAGAATTTAAGCCAATTTACAAAATTGCATTATTACAAAGAGTCGTTTAAGCTCCGAAATGTCGAGTTTTCAGTAACACGGAGGACCAGAGGTCAGTCAAAATGCTCAAATCTTTATTTTATGAAGATGAATAATAGATTTTAAGTGCCATGAACCATTGGATTCCATGTTTGTTTTTCTTGCTGAAGGTGGAATAACTAAAAAAAAACTAAAAAGAACAGCACACACACCAAGAGACAGCTGACTCCTGTATCTGCCTCTCATGGACGCTCTGACTCCTGTATCTGCCTCTCATGGACGCTCTGACTCCTGTATCTGCCTCTGATGGACGCTCTGACTCCTGTATCTGCCTCTCATGGACGCTCTGACTCCTGTATCTGCCTCTCATGGACGCTCTGACTCCTGTATCTGCCTCTGATGGACGCTCTGACTCCTGTATCTGCCTCTCATGGACCCTCTGACTCCTGTATCTGCCTCTGATGGACGCTCTGACTCCTGTATCTGCCTCTCATGGACGCTCTGACTCCTGTATCTGCCTCTCATGGACGCTCTGACTCCTGTATCTGCCTCTCATGGACGCTCTGACTCCTGTATCTGCCTCTCATGGACCCTCTGACTCCTGTATCTGCCTCTCATGGACGCTCTGACTCCTGTATCTGCCTCTCATGGACGCTCTGACTCCTGTATCTGCCTCTCATGGACGCTCTGACTCCTGTATCTGCCTCTCATGGACGCTCTGACTCCTGTATCTGCCTCTCATGGACGCTCTGACTCCTGTATCTGCCTCTCATGGACGCTCTGACTCCTGTATCTGCCTCTCATGGACGCTCTGACTCCTGTATCTGCCTCTCATGGACGCTCTGACTCCTGTATCTGCCTCTCATGGACGCTCTGACTCCTGTATCTGCCTCTCATGGACCCTCTGACTCCTGTATCTGCCTCTCATGGACGCTCTGACTCCTGTATCTGCCTCTCATGGACCCTCTGACTCCTGTATCTGCCTCTCATGGACGCTCTGACTCCTGTATCTGCCTCTCATGGACGCTCTGACTCCTGTATCTGCCTCTCATGGACGCTCTGACTCCTGTATCTGCCTCTCATGGACCCTCTGACTCCTGTATCTGCCTCTCATGGACGCTCTGACTCCTGTATCTGCCTCTCATGGACCCTCTGACTCCTGTATCTGCCTCTGATGGACGCTCTTACTCCTGTATCTGCCTCTCATGGACGCTCTGACTCCTGTATCTGCCTCTCATGGACGCTCTGACTCCTGTATCTGCCTCTCATGGACCCTCTGACTCCTGTATCTGCCTCTTATGGACGCTCTGACTCCTGTATCTGCCTCTCATGGACGCTCTGACTCCTGTATCTGCCTCTCATGGACCCTCTGACTCCTGTATCTGCCTCTCATGGACCCTCTGACTCCTGTATCTGCCTCTCATGGACGCTCTGACTCCTGTATCTGCCTCTCATGGACGCTCTGACTCCTGTATCTGCCTCTCATGGACGCTCTGACTCCTGTATCTGCCTCTGATGGACGCTCTGACTCCTGTATCTGCCTCTGATGGACGCTCTGACTCCTGTATCTGCCTCTGATGGACGCTCTGACTCCTGTACCTGCCTCTCATGGACGCTCTGATTCCTGTATCTGCCTCTCATGGACCCTCTGACTCCTGTATCTGCCTCTCATGGACCCTCTGACTCCTGTATCTGCCTCTCATGGACGCTCTGACTCCTGTATCTGCCTCTCATGGACGCTCTGACTCCTGTATCTGCCTCTCATGGACGCTCTGACTCCTGTATCTGCCTCTCATGGACGCTCTGACTCCTGTATCTGCCTCTCATGGACCCTCTGACTCCTGTATCTGCCTCTCATGGACGCTCTGACTCCTGTATCTGCCTCTCATGGACCCTCTGACTCCTGTATCTGCCTCTCATGGACGCTCTGACTCCTGTATCTGCCTCTCATGGACGCTCTGACTCCTGTATCTGCCTCTCATGGACGCTCTGACTCCTGTATCTGCCTCTCATGGACGCTCTGACTCCTGTATCTGCCTCTCATGGACCCTCTGACTCCTGTATCTGCCTCTGATGGACGCTCTTACTCCTGTATCTGCCTCTCATGGACGCTCTGACTCCTGTATCTGCCTCTCATGGACCCTCTTACTCCTGTATCTGCCTCTCATGGACGCTCTTACTCCTGTATCTGCCTCTCATGGACCCTCTGACTCCTGTATCTGCCTCTCATGGACGCTCTGACTCCTGTACCTGCCTCTCATGGACCCTCTGACTCCTGTATCTGCCTCTCATGGACCCTCTGACTCCTGTATCTGCCTCTCATGGACCCTCTGACTCCTGTATCTGCCTCTTATGGACGCTCTGACTCCTGTATCTGCCTCTCATGGACGCTCTGACTCCTGTATCTGCCTCTCATGGACCCTCTGACTCCTGTATCTGCCTCTCATGGACCCTCTGACTCCTGTATCTGCCTCTCATGGACGCTCTGACTCCTGTATCTGCCTCTCATGGACGCTCTGACTCCTGTATCTGCCTCTCATGGACGCTCTGACTCCTGTATCTGCCTCTGATGGACGCTCTGACTCCTGTATCTGCCTCTGATGGACGCTCTGACTCCTGTATCTGCCTCTGATGGACGCTCTGACTCCTGTACCTGCCTCTCATGGACGCTCTGACGCCTGTATTTGCCTCTCATGGACGCTCTGACTCCTGTATCTGCCTCTGATGGACGCTCTGACTCCTGTATCTGCCTCTGATGGACGCTCTGACTCCTGTATCTGCCTCTGATGGACGCTCTGACTCCTGTACCTGCCTCTCATGGACCCTCTGACGCCTGTATCTGCCTCTCATGGACGCTCTGACTCCTGTATCTGCCTCTCATGGACGCTCTTACTCCTGTATCTGCCTCTCATGGACGCTCTGACTCCTGTATCTGCCTCTCATGGACCCTCTGACTCCTGTATTTGCCTCTCATGGACCCTCTGACTCCTGTATCTGCCTCTGATGGACGCTCTGACTCCTGTATCTGCCTCTCATGGACGCTCTTACTCCTGTATCTGCCTCTCATGGACGCTCTTACTCCTGTATCTGCCTCTCATGGACGCTCTGACTCCTGTATCTGCCTCTCATGGACCCTCTGACTCCTGTATCTGCCTCTGATGGACGCTCTTACTCCTGTATCTGCCTCTCATGGACGCTCTGACTCCTGTATCTGCCTCTCATGGACCCTCTTACTCCTGTATCTGCCTCTCATGGACGCTCTTACTCCTGTATCTGCCTCTCATGGACCCTCTGACTCCTGTATCTGCCTCTCATGGACCCTCTGACTCCTGTATCTGCCTCTCATGGACCCTCTGACTCCTGTATTTGCCTCTCATGGACGCTCTGACTCCTGTATCTGCCTCTGATGGACGCTCTGACTCCTGTATCTGCCTCTGATGGACGCTCTGACTCCTGTATCTGCCTCTGATGGACGCTCTGACTCCTGTACCTGCCTCTCATTGACGCTCTGACTCCTGTATCTGCCTCTGATGGACGCTCTTACTCCTGTATCTGCCTCTCATGGACCCTCTGACTCCTGTACCTGCCTCTCATGGACGCTCTGACTCCTGTATCTGCCTCTCATGGACCCTCTGACTCCTGTATCTGCCTCTCATGGACGCTCTGACTCCTGTATCTGCCTCTCATGGACGCTCTGACTCCTGTATCTGCCTCTCATGGACGCTCTGACTCCTGTATCTGCCTCTCATGGACCCTCTGACTCCTGTATCTGCCTCTGATGGACGCTCTGACTCCTGTATCTGCCTCTCATGGACGCTCTGACTCCTGTAGCTGCCTCTGATGGACGCTCTGACTCCTGTATCTGCCTCTGATGGACGCTCTGACTCCTGTACCTGCCTCTCATGGACGTTCTGACGCCTGTATTTGCCTCTCATGGACGCTCTGACTCCTGTACCTGCCTCTCATGGACGTTCTGACGCCTGGACGCTCTGACTCCTGTATCTGCCTCTCATGGACGCTCTGACTCCTGTATATGCCTCTCATGGACCCTCTGACTCCTGTATATGCCTCTCATGGACGCTCTTACTCCTGTATCTGCCTCTCATGGACCCTCTGACTCCTGTATCTGCCTCTCATGGACGCTCTGACTCCTGTACCTGCCTCTCATGGACGTTCTGACGCCTGGACGCTCTGACTCCTGTATCTGCCTCTCATGGACGCTCTGACTCCTGTATCTGCCTCTCATGGACCCTCTGACTCCTGTATCTGCCTCTCATGGACGTTCTGACGCCTGGACGCTCTGACTCCTGTATCTGCCTCTCATGGACGCTCTCATGGACGCTCTGACTCCTGTATCTGCCTCTCATGGACGCTCTGACTCCTGTATCTGCCTCTCATGGACGCTCTGACTCCTGTATCTGCCTCTCATGGACGCTCTTACTCCTGTATCTGCCTCTCATGGACGTTCTGACGCCTGTATTTGCCTCTCATGGACGCTCTGACTCCTGTACCTGCCTCTCATGGACGTTCTGACGCCTGGACGCTCTGACTCCTGTATCTGCCTCTCATGGACGCTCTTACTCCTGTATCTGCCTCTCATGGACCCTCTGACTCCTGTATCTGCCTCTCATGGACGCTCTTACTCCTGTATCTGCCTCTCATGGACCCTCTGACTCCTGTATCTGCCTCTCATGGACGCTCTTACTCCTGTATCTGCCTCTCATGGACGCTCTGACTCCTGTATCTGCCTCTCATGGACGCTCTTACTCCTGTATCTGCCTCTCATGGACGCTCTGACTCCTGTATCTGCCTCTCATGGACGCTCTTACTCCTGTATCTGCCTCTCATGGACGCTCTGACTCCTGTATCTGCCTCTCATGGACGCTCTTACTCCTGTATCTGCCTCTCATGGACGCTCTGACTCCTGTATCTGCCTCTGATGGACGCTCTTACTCCTGTATCTGCCTCTCATGGACGCTCTGACTCCTGTATCTGCCTCTCATGGACCCTCTGACTCCTGTATCTGCCTCTCATGGACGCTCTTACTCCTGTATCTGCCTCTCATGGACCCTCTGACTCCTGTATCTGCCTCTCATGGACCCTCTGACTCCTGTATCTGCCTCTCATGGACGCTCTGACTCCTGTATCTGCCTCTCATGGACGCTCTGACTCCTGTATCTGCCTCTGATGGACGCTCTGACTCCTGTATCTGCCTCTCATGGACGCTCTGACTCCTGTATCTGCCTCTCATGGACGCTCTGACTCCTGTATCTGCCTCTCATGGACGCTCTTACTCCTGTATCTGCCTCTCATGGACCCTCTGACTCCTGTATCTGCCTCTCATGGACGCTCTTACTCCTGTATCTGCCTCTCATGGACGCTTTGACTCCTGTATCTGCCTCTCATGGACCCTCTGACTCCTGTATCTGCCTCTCATGGACCCTCTGACTCCTGTATCTGCCTCTCATGGACCCTCTGACTCCTGTATCTGCCTCTCATGGACGCTCTGACTCCTGTATCTGCCTCTCATGGACGCTCTGACTCCTGTATCTGCCTCTCATGGACGCTCTGACTCCTGTATCTGCCTCTGATGGACGCTCTGACTCCTGTACCTGCCTCTCATGGACGTTCTGACTCCTGTATCTGCCTCTCATGGACGCTCTGACTCCTGTATCTGCCTCTCATGGACGCTCTGACTCCTGTATCTGCCTCTGATGGACGCTCTGACTCCTGTACCTGCCTCTCATGGACGTTCTGACTCCTGTATTTGCCTCTCATGGACGCTCTGACTCCTGTATCTGCCTCTGATGGACGCTCTTACTCCTGTATCTGCCTCTCATGGACGCTCTTACTCCTGTATCTGCCTCTCATGGACGCTCTGACTCCTGTATCTGCCTCTCATGGACCCTCTGACTCCTGTATTTGCCTCTCATGGACCCTCTGACTCCTGTATCTGCCTCTGATGGACGCTCTGACTCCTGTATCTGCCTCTCATGGACGCTCTTACTCCTGTATCTGCCTCTCATGGACGCTCTTACTCCTGTATCTGCCTCTCATGGACGCTCTGACTCCTGTATCTGCCTCTGATGGACGCTCTGACTCCTGTATCTGCCTCTCATGGACGCTCTTACTCCTGTATCTGCCTCTCATGGACCCTCTGACTCCTGTATCTGCCTCTGATGGACGCTCTTACTCCTGTATCTGCCTCTCATGGACGCTCTGACTCCTGTATCTGCCTCTCATGGACCCTCTTACTCCTGTATCTGCCTCTCAGGGACGCTCTGACTCCTGTATCTGCCTCTCAGGGATGCTCTGACTCCTGTATCTGCCTCTCATGGACCCTCTGACTCCTGTATCTGCCTCTGATGGACGCTCTGACTCCTGTATCTGCCTCTCATGGACGCTCTGACTCCTGTATCTGCCTCTGATGGACGCTCTGACTCCTGTATCTGCCTCTGATGGACGCTCTGACTCCTGTATCTGCCTCTGATGGACGCTCTGACTCCTGTATCTGCCTCTCATGGACCCTCTGACTCCTGTATCTGCCTCTCATGGACGCTCAGACGCCTGTACCTGCCTCTCATGGACGCTCTGACTCCTGTATCTGCCTCTCATGGACCCTCTGACTCCTGTATCTGCCTCTCATGGACGCTCAGACGCCTGTATCTGCCTCTCATGGACGCTCTGACTCCTGTATCTGCCTCTCATGGACGCTCTGACTCCTGTATCTGCCTCTCATGGACGCTCTGACTCCTGTATCTGCCTCTCATGGACGCTCTGACTCCTGTATCTGCCTCTGATGGACGCTCAGACGCCTGTATCTGCCTCTCATGGACGCTCTGACTCCTGTATCTGCCTCTCATGGACCCTCTGACTCCTGTATCTGCCTCTCATGGACGCTCTGACTCCTGTATCTGCCTCTCATGGACCCTCTGACTCCTGTATCTGCCTCTCATGGACCCTCTGACTCCTGTATCTGCCTCTCATGGACGCTCTGACTCCTGTATCTGCCTCTCATGGACCCTCTGACTCCTGTATCTGCCTCTCATGGACGCTCTTACTCCTGTATCTGCCTCTCATGAACGCTCTGACTCCTGTACCTGCCTCTCATGGACCCTCTGACTCCTGTATTTGCCTCTCATGGACGCTCTGACTCCTGTATCTGCCTCTCATGGACGCTCTGCCTCCTGTATCTGCCTCTCATGGACCCTCTGACTCCTGTATTTGCCTCTCATGGACGCTCTGACTCCTGTATCTGCCTCTCATGGACGCTCTGACTCCTGTATCTGCCTCTCATGGACGCTCTTACTCCTGTATCTGCCTCTCATGAACGCTCTGACTCCTGTACCTGCCTCTCATGGACCCTCTGACTCCTGTATTTGCCTCTCATGGACGCTCTGACTCCTGTATCTGCCTCTCATGGACGCTCTGCCTCCTGTATCTGCCTCTCATGGACCCTCTGACTCCTGTATTTGCCTCTCATGGACGCTCTGACTCCTGTATCTGCCTCTCATGGACGCTCTGACTCCTGTATCTGCCTCTCATGGACGCTCCCTCCTGCTCAGCAAATACTGAAATAATTTAGATCTCATTTTGTAATCATTTTCACGATAAAAGACTCGAGATAAATCTGCTGTCAGGATGAAACTGAAAGCTTGACTGGTGATAAGGTTTATGACAGAGTGATTCTGGGTTTCTGTCGCCTCTCACACCCGACGGCGGCCCAGCTGAACAAACTGCTCGCACACAGAACAGAGGCCTGAACACTGCAGCTCTGTCCTCATGGCTACCTGTTTACTTTACCTCCTTTCACCCACTCACACTGAGGCCTTTTGTTTCTCACACACACACACCCCGTCTGGCCAAACTCTGACACACACTGGGGGCAGTTTCGGAGCTTTTCTCGCCTCAATCTTCTACAAACACGTCTTTAATTTTTGTTTTTATAATTCCGCCGGCCATCGTTTTGACCGCGACATGCAAAGGGAGCGTTTCACTCCCTGCGACTTACACCACTTTCCGTCGGCCCACCTCCCCCGGCGCCGCCGCCTCAGAGGTGGGTGTCTATGAATGGCGAGGCCTTTCACAGCTCCTCTCCAGCTATAAAATCCCCCTCTCTCCTCGTTCGCCTTTGAAGTGGAATTACTGCACAATTGGGCACGGCGGGTGTGCAGGTTACGCCGGCTACTTCATTTAAAGTTTGGCAGGGCTGCCGTGCCGGGGGGGTTGGGGGGGTTGGGATCCAGAGAGAGGAAGCGGTCTGAAAGCACGAGTCGACGCGGGATTTAAAAGAAGACGTTCGGGTTATAATTAGTGGAGATTGTGATGATTCTTGCCCTTTATTAAAAACACATACCGACGCATTTAATTTAAAAATCAAACGTAAAAATAAACAAAAATCTGCGTCTCTTTCGCTTCCCCAAAAAACTCTCCCACCACACACGGCGAGAGCGCTAAGCTGAGATTAGAGCGCCACTTCCCCCTTGGCTTTTTGATGATTAGTGGCTCCTCGACTAAGTCCCTCTCATATCACATATGTCCACCGCCGCTAAGTCACTAATCGGACAGCGACGGACGTCCATTAACGGGCCGCGTAATCGCCATCAGCGGTGGTTAACCGTCTCCTGGCCACCGCTTACTGTAATCAACGCGCCCATTTCGTGCTGGCAAAGCAGCAGCAGCTGCGAGCTTACGCGCACGCACGCACGAGCGCGACTAAGTGCAGGCGGCGGGCTTATGGGCGCGCAGGCCTGAGTGCTTTCACATGCAGGAGATGTCTGGGAAAAAAACACACACTTTTCAGATGAATTAAGGAAAAACGGGGACCAAGATTCGTCTGAGCTGCAGAGATGAGGACAAAGCAGCCATCGCAGAGATGTCTGATATCCCATGCACATACGTGCACGCACACACACACACACACACACACACACACACTCGCACTTGTTGCTGAGTAAGGACCGAGTAAAACCCACTCACAAAGTGAGGAGCAGTGTTTCTAGTTCACTCAGAAACAAACAAAGTGTCATTCCAGACACTCGGTGGCACAGTGATCCAACGCACTGCTTCAGATTTTGAGAAGCACAAAAAGATTCAGAAAAATGATTTTAATCCGTGTTAAACTTTAGGGGTGAAACATTTCCACTCAGGACATTCTGAGGTCCTACTGAGAAAATTAGAGGATAGCATCTATATAACCTGGACCGGCCAAAATGTCCTCACTGTGTGAAAATGACCTCGCTCTGTTGGTTAAAAACTTGACTTTGGTCCTCACTCAACAGTAATTGCAAGAACACACACACACATGCACACACTCGTGCACACTCTGTGTGTCTGGCTGCTAACATAACCACGCCGCTAACTGCACTTGTTAACTCCTCAGATCGAGCTTTCAGGGAGCGTGGGAGCCTCCTCTGGAGAACTCCAGTGTGTTTCTGCAGAGTCTGTGCACGTGCACGTGCGCGGCCTCTCCTCAAGTTGAAGCCCATTGTTTTGACCTGCATGCAAACACACAACGCGCAGCCAGTTCGAATCCATCGTCTCCGGTGGAAACGAGCGAGGAGGCTTATTCCTTTTCCCGCCTGCCACTCAGGTGAGGCCTTTGAAACCGTTCTCTGAGCGAATGGAAGGGGCATATCAAAAATGGTTGAGCGGAATGCTCCTTTCAGATAAGGCGCCCGGGGCGCTTTGCCTCCAGAGGTGCCGACCGCAACATTTACCTGCGTGTGACACCTCGGGCGGGAGTTTAAACAAATGCTCTGCTCGTTTTAAAAAGGAGAAAATCTCCTTCTTCTTCACCTCTCTGTCACACGCCGTCCAATTTATTCCAACTTATTCTCACGTCCATCTTCCTGCCTTTACTCTTCGTTCTCTCCTTAGACTCTTAAGGATACTGCCTGATATCTATTTATAGATTGTTCTTTTGAACAGTGAGAAGAGTGGGGCAGCAGCAGAGATCAGCGGATAAAGATTAGCGCAGGAGGTCACTGATATTTCCTCTTTCTGAGGCTTCAGACTCTCCCGACAAAAACGGGAAAAATTCCGCAGCAACAGTTTGCACAAAGCGTTATTTTCCTAAATAGAAGTTTTGCCTCATCGCTCTCTCTGCTGACGTGCACAGCTCATGCTCGTATGTGCTCATAAACACAGACACACCCTCACACACACACACACACACACACACACTCAGAGACACAAACACAAAGCGTCCTCTGTGAGGTGCCCTAAATCGCCGGCCGGCGGCCCAAACCGTGTTTCCTGTCCAGCTTAACCACAAAAGGCAATAACACACAACGCCATGTCACTGCTGTTAATCACACACACATGCACACATGCACGCTAACACACATGCACGCTAACACACACACACGCTGGAGGAAAAACAAAGTCATGTGTTTTGTCTGAAGTGAAAGAGAGTAAAGAGCTAACTGGTGTCTCTGCTGCGTTCGTCCACCCGGAGCCTGAGTCACTAAAGCTCCTCAGGCTTTCCCCGTCATGTTTTCACCCCCCTAATACCCCCAATACCCCCCACCCCCACCCACAGGACCGCACTCCAACACGAGAGAGACGCTGGAGAAAAAGTAAACGTTCGCTCCGCTGGAAGCGAAGTCGGCTCGTGGGAAAATCTTGAGTGTTGAAGAGAAGAAGAGGGGCAGAACTGTGGAGCTGGGGCAGAAGTGGGAGAAGAAGAGGGGCAGAACTGTGGAGCTGGGGCAGAAGTGGGAGAAGAAGAGGGGCAGAACTGTGGAGCTGGGGCAGAAGTGGGAGGTAAAGAGGGGCAGAGGGGCAGAAGGAGAGAGGAAGAATGCATCCGGTGGTCCCCTGGTGTTTGGGGGGTTAAAGCAGGTTTATTGAGCGTTTCTCATTGTTGAGCCGCTGTTTGTGCTGCGTTTGTTAAAGAATCCATAAAGAGTCGCAGCGTTTGTCTCACTGTCAGCGGCCCCCCAGCCGGCCTGGCTGCCCCCCCCCACATGTGAGGTCATCATTCTCTCACGTAAACGACAACAAACACATGTGTCCCGTCCCAGCTGGCCTCTTTCTGTCCTCCCACCTCGGCCCAAACGCCCCCCCCCCCCCCTCCCTACCTGGGAGGACAGAGGTTTCATTGTAGTGCCCGGGGGTCCGGGGTCGGGGGTCGGTGGGGGGGGGCTCCTGACACCGTCTCCTGTCTTCAGGACGGCGAACAGGGTCGTGTGTGTGTGTTTTTTTTTAATAAAGCGCCCGGACTAACGGACGGATAAAGAAATGGAAGAAGAAGAAGAAGAAGAAGGAAGCTTTGGGAGCAACGCTGGGAATGAACATACAGTACGTGCGTGCGCACGTGTGCGTGCACGCCGCTGGTGTTTTCCTGTGAAATGCCTCGGGCTGACCTTTGACCCCCCCGCCCTGTGACCCTCTGTCATATGACCCGAGCGGTTAGCCTGCAGGGACGCCTCCACACACACACTTTCTGTTTCCCCGTCACTTCTGACACTTCTTTCATCCCGCCCCCCCCCCCCCCCCCCCCCCCCCCCCCCGTCCATAAACAACCAAAACAACAACAAGAACAAATGTGGCCTAATGCCCCCCCCCACCCCCCCTTGTTCCACTGAGAGTCAGCTGATCACGCTGGGGTGGGAGGTCGCGGCGGGAGGAAGTGGGGAGGAGGGGACACCAGCTTTCTGCTCTGGTATTTTTCTGTCCGTCGCTCTTTCTTCTTCTTTCTTTCTTTCTTTCTTTCTTTCTTTCTTTCTTTCTTTCTTTCTTTCTTTCTTTCTTTCTTTCTTTCTTTCTTTCTTTCTTTCTTTCTTTCGCCCCCCCCCCCCTCGCTCCGTGGATGGAGACACGGTTATCAAGGCTCTCCGGGGACAGACAATGTGGCCCAGACAATGGCCTCCAGTCCAAGGTGGCGGTGGCGGGTGAGAGGAGACGGCGGGGGGGGGAGAAAGAGAAGGAGAGGGAGGCCGGGACGGGGCAACGAGGGAAGAGAAGGGCATTAGTTTGCAGAGCACGGACGCTCGACTCAATTACTCCTCCGGACGCGCACACACACGGATTCTCTTTGCTCAGACACACACAAACCGCTTTAATCTCACCCCTTTAAACCCGGCGGCCCCCCGCTCGCTTCCAACGGAGACGAGTTAGCAAGAATTCAGCCTTTAAACGGGGGGCCGAGTTAGCAAGAATTCAGCCTTTAAACGGGGGCCGAGTTAGCAAGAATTCAGCCTTTAAACGGGGGCCGAGTTAGCAAGAATTCAGCCTTTAAACGGGGGCCGAGTTAGCAAGAATTCAGCCTTTAAACGGGGGGCCGCTCCGCTACCGCTTTACCGTTTTAACACAGAAAGTTACAAACACATTCACCCTGAAATATTCCTCATTATCAGCAGCGACGTGCTGCACACGGAGGAATGAAACAGATTTATAACTATTATAATTTATCTCTACGTGTGAACAAGGCATCAGATTTTATGAGCTGTTCACTGGGGGGGGGGGTATTCCCCTCGGGCGCAGGGTGAGCAGGTGAGCTCGCACCTCTCAGGATTAATAATTCCAAGACTTTTTCAGTGAAATCCTGAGCGTCCTCAGAGTGTTGACACGTGCACTGTTGACCGTCCCCCCCCTCTGACACACTCGCCCTGTAAACCGAGGGGACAAATGGAGGGGTGTGAAAACCCGGCGCTGCCTTAACACCACATCGACAGAGACCTCTTCCTCAGCCGACCCCCCTCCTCCTAATCTCTGTAAACCTGCTCCTTCTTCTTCTTCTTCTTCTTCTTCTTCTTCTTCTTCTTCTTCTTCTTCTGCTTCTTCTGCTTCTTCTTCTGTCCACTGGCGAGGAATGTGTCATCATCATGTCACATCGTTTCTTTCCCTTCATCTCCCCTAAAAGCAGCAGCTGCTACGGCAGCTTCTTCCTTCTCACTGTTTTTCCTCGGCAGATTCGTGCAAACGGACGAGGCCGCTCGACCTGATATTTATATTTTCAGCTTCAAAAAGAGCGCCGCGATAAATTCAAAACTAATAAAAAAGAAAGACCAGAAAAATAACGCAAAAGACGGAAAATTAAAGCAAAGTAAAAAGCATCGGAAAGGCACAGAAATGCGAGCAGAATTCAATAAATAAACGATGAAGAAAAACACATTATTTCTCACCTACTTCTGTCAGAATAACCTCCACAAAAAAAAAGACTCTTCTGGGTCTGGGGCTGGGGCTTTGTTCAGTAAAAGTGACTCCTGGTGAATTTTAGAAGAAGAAACAGAAGAAAAGAGGAAGATGTGCGTAAAAAAGTGAGAGAAGAAGGAAGTGTGGCGAGCAGGAGAAGCATGGCGAGCGGACACTCCGAGCGACGCAGGAACTGTCAGCATCACTGCCAACACACACACTCTCACACACACACACACCGGTCCACGCAGAGACCCCCTCTCGTGCACATACGAACATCCACGAGCGCTCGCACACACGGCGGCCGGAGCCTCGCTGATGGAGTGCATTACTGGAAAGCAGGAGTTTTAAGCGCTCTCCTCCTAAGTCATTGTAATCCCCGCATTTATCTCCATACATTCTGCTTTTCTGTGTAATCCTTTCCATTTTTAATTCCTCCTAGCTGTTGTTACCCCCCCCCCCACACCCAACAACTCTCCTCAACCACTTTGCTGGATTCAAACGTTTATTAAAAACACATTTTTTTTCTAAATGTGTTCTTAATTCAAAAGGGGGGCCCCCCTGAACTGAAATCCCCCCAAATCCACCCCGCCGACCCCGGTTTATCTCCCAACAAAAGATTAGTTTCGTCGGGCAAAAAAAACAAACAAGAGAGCGAGTATTTTAACGGTGTAAAAAAGTCAAGCAGGCGAGGGGAGACGGGAGCGGGCTGGAATTAAAACGTGGAGTATTATAAGATAATCTGCCTCCCGCAGCATTAGCATCAAACAGCTATTATTCCACAGGCCAAAGCCACTTGTGTTGACAGTGAAGGTTGGAGGGTTCACACCTCTAAATGAAGCCGGCCTGCATCAACAGCACCGGAGCACAGTGAGATTAACGTTTAGCATAAGGCGAGGGGGGCAAAAACAACAACAGCAACGGCGTGCGGATTGAGAATGGGATTACCCCACACGGTTTGATGTGCCGGGGGTGGATTAGGCAGGAAAAAATAAACAAAAATAGGTTTATGAGGAGAGGCGTAAAAGGACAGCGGGGTGCGGACGCCCGAGAAAATGTTAGAAAATGTTGGAAAATGTTGGAAAATGTTGGAAAATGTTAGAAAATGTTAGAAAATGTTGGAAAATGTTAGAAAATGTTGGAAAATGCGGATTTTTACTGTTTTTTTTCTGTGTTCTTCACATGGCAGGAGGAGACGCTTCAGAAGCAGAAGTAAATAAAGTTGTGGTGAGGCGCAGAGATGAGGCGCTCACACTCCTCACGAAGCAGCGCACACACACACACACACACACACACACACACACACACACACACAGCATCGCTGCAGTTTATCTGTGGAAGTGCTGATCTGATCTGAACTTTTAGTCGGAGGAAGAGGAGGAGGAAGACGCTCTCTTTCTGTCACTCTCTCTCGCCGTATGGCGCCCGGTTTGCTCTGTCTTTGCGTTCGGTATCTCAGGTCAATCATCAACTCGCCGTGCCATCTTTGACTCCGACACACACACACACACACACACACACACACACACACACACACACACACACACACACACACACACACACACTCTCTCTCTCTCTCTCAGCCTCGCAGTTTTACTTGAACAAACACTTCCCAGAAACCAAGTCTTCTCTCTACACTTGTGATACTTTCCTGCTTTTTTTTCCTCCTGTTGTCTGTTTCTGTCATCTGCGTGTGAACGTGCACGTGAGCGTGCGTGCATGCGTGAGGGGAAAGCGTCACGTACCTGTTACACTCCTGAGGTAGCTCAGGCTCAGTGAGCATGCTGGAGTAAGGGTCCGTCTCTCTCGACAAGAACAACATAAAACAGTCCCACAGAGCTGGGCCGAGGCGGGTTAGTCTCCCAAAGCGAGCCGGGACAGAAGTGATCCTTCAACCTCTCGCACGCCGCTGCTGCTGCTCTATCTGAGAGTGTGTGCGCTCTGTCTGATCACACACTTCCAGCCTGGAAACCCTCCCTCTCTGCTTTCTCTCTGCCTCCGTCCCTCCTCTTTCCCTCCCTCGCTGTAAGCCGGGAGGCCGAGGCTCTTAAAGGGCCAGCAGCCGTGTGTGTGTGTGTGTGTGTGTGTGTGTGTGTGAAGAGGGGCGGGGCTTCCTGACCACACGGCTCAAAAGCCCATCGGGGTAACTGCACGGCGATGCTGCCCCCTTCCTCGAAAACTGTCGGGATAAAACATTTAAAACAGCCGGGATAAAACAGTCGGGATAAAACAGTCGGGATAAAAGTATCGGGATAAAAGTGTCGGGATAAAAGTGTCGGGATAAAACAGTCGGGATAAAACAGTCGGGATAAAACAGTCGGGATAAAAGTGTCGGGATAAAAGTGTCGGGATAAAACAGTCGGGATAAAAGAGTCGGGATAAAACAGTCGGGATAAAACAGTCGGGATAAAAGTGTCGGGATAAAAGTGTCGGGATAAAACAGTCGGGATAAAACAGTCGGGATAAAACAGTCGGGATAAAAGTGTCGGGATAAAACAGTCGGGATAAAAGTGTCGGGATAAAAGTGTCGGGATAAAAGTGTCGGGATAAAAGTGTCGGGATAAAACAGTCGGGATAAAACAGTCGGGATAAAAGTGTCGGGATAAAAGTGTCGGGATAAAACAGTCGGGATAAAACAGTCGGGATAAAAGTGCCGGGATAAAACAGTCGGGATAAAACAGTCGGGATAAAAGAGTCGGGATAAAAGTGTCAGGATAAAAGTGTCGGGATAAAACAGTCGGGATAAAACAGTCGGGATAAAACAGTCGGGATAAAACAGTCGGGATAAAAGTGTCGGGATAAAAGTGTCGGGATAAAACAGTCGGGATAAAAGTGTCGGGATAAAACAGTCGGGATAAAAGTGTCGGGATAAAACAGTCGGGATAAAACAGTCGGGATAAAAGTGTCGGGATAAAACAGTCGGGATAAAACAGTCGGGATAAAAGAGTCGGGATAAAAGTGTCAGGATAAAAGTGTCGGGATAAAACAGTCGGGATAAAACAGTCGGGATAAAAGTGTCGGGATAAAAGTGTCGGGATAAAACAGTCGGGATAAAAGTGTCGGGATAAAAGTGTCGGGATAAAACAGTCGGGATAAAACAGTCGGGATAAAACAGTCGGGATAAAACAGTCGGGATAAAAGTGTCGGGATAAAAGTGTCGGGATAAAACAGTCGGGATAAAACAGTCGGGATAAAAGTGTCGGGATAAAACAGTCGGGATAAAAGTGTCGGGATAAAACAGTCGGGATAAAAGTGTCGGGATAAAACAGTCGGGATAAAAGTGTCGGGATAAAAGTGTCGGGATAAAACAGTCGGGATAAAACAGTCGGGATAAAACAGTCGGGATAAAAGTGTCGGGATAAAAGTGTCGGGATAAAACAGTCGGGATAAAACAGTCGGGATAAAACAGTCGGGATAAAACAGTCGGGATAAAAGTGTCGGGATAAAACAGTCAGGATAAAACAGTCGGGATAAAAGTGTCGGGATAAAACAGTCGGGATAAAAGAGTCGGGATAAAAGTGTCGGGATAAAAGTGTCGGGATAAAACAGTCGGGATAAAAGTGTCGGGATAAAACAGTCGGGATAAAAGTGTCGGGATAAAACAGTCGGGATAAAACAGTCGGGATAAAACAGTCGGGATAAAAGTGTCGGGATAAAAGAGTCGGGATAAAAGAGTCGGGATAAAAGAGTCGGGATAAAAGTGTCGGGGTAAAACAGTCGGGATAAAAGAGTCGGGATAAAACAGTCGGGATAAAAGAGTCGGGATGAAAGAGTCGGGATAAAACAGTCGGGATAAAAGTGTCGGGATAAAACAGTCGGGATAAAAGAGTCGGGATAAAAGTGTCGGGATAAAAGTGTCGGGATAAAACAGTCGGGATAAAAGTGTCGGAATAAAACAGCAGGGATAAAACAGCCGGGATAAAACAGTCGGGGTAAAAAAAACGGGATAAAACAGCCAGGATGAAACAGTCGGGATAAAACAGTCGGGATAAAACAGTCGGGATAAAAGTGTCGGGATAAAAGAGTCGGGATAAAAGAGTCGGGATAAAAGAGTCGGGATAAAAGTGTTGGGATAAAAGTGTCGGGATAAAAGTGTGGGGATAAAACAGTCGGGATAAAAGAGTCGGGATAAAAGAGTCGGGATAAAAGTGTCGGGATAAAACAGTCGGGATAAAACAGTCGGGATAAAACAGTCGGGATGAAAGTGTCAGGATAAAAGTGTCGGGATAAAACAGTCGGGATAAAACAGTCGGGATAAAACAGTCGGGATAAAACAGTCGGGATAAAAGAGTCGGGATAAAAGTGTCGGGATAAAAGTGTCGGGATAAAACAGTCGGGATAAAAGTGTCGGGATAAAACAGTCGGGATAAAACAGTCGGGATGAAAGTGTCAGGATAAAAGTGTCGGGATAAAACAGTCGGGATAAAACAGTCGGGATAAAACAGTCGGGATAAAACAGTCGGGATAAAAGAGTCGGGATAAAAGTGTCGGGATAAAAGTGTCGGGATAAAACAGTCGGGATAAAACAGTCGGGATAAAAGTGTCGGGATAAAACAGTCGGGATAAAACAGTTGGGATAAAACAGTCGGGATAAAACAGTCGGGATAAAAGAGTCGGGATAAAAGTGTCGGGATAAAAGTGTCGGGATAAAACAGTCGGGATAAAACAGTCGGGATAAAAGTGTCGGGATAAAACAGTCGGGATAAAACAGTCGGGATAAAAGAGTCGGGATAAAAGTGTCGGGATAAAAGTGTCGGGATAAAACAGTCGGGATAAAACAGTCGGGATAAAAGTGTCGGGATAAAACAGTCGGGATAAAACAGTTGGGATAAAAGAGTCGGGATAAAAGTGTCGGGATAAAAGTGTCGGGATAAAACAGTCGGGATAAAACAGTCGGGATAAAAGTGTCGGGATAAAACAGTCGGGATAAAACAGTTGGGATAAAACAGTCGGGATAAAACAGTCGGGATGAAAGTGTCGGGATAAAACAGTCGGGATAAAACAGTCGGGATAAAACAGTCGGGATAAAACAGTCGGGATAAAAGAGTCGGGATAAAAGTGTCGGGATAAAAGTGTCGGGATAAAACAGTCGGGATAAAACAGTCGGGATAAAAGTGTCGGGATAAAACAGTCGGGATAAAACAGTTGGGATAAAACAGTCGGGATAAAACAGTCGGGATAAAAGAGTCGGGATAAAAGTGTCGGGATAAAAGTGTCGGGATAAAACAGTCGGGATAAAACAGTCGGGATAAAAGTGTCGGGATAAAACAGTCGGGATAAAACAGTCGGGATAAAAGAGTCGGGATAAAAGTGTCGGGATAAAAGTGTCGGGATAAAACAGTCGGGATAAAACAGTCGGGATAAAAGTGTCGGGATAAAACAGTCGGGATAAAACAGTTGGGATAAAAGAGTCGGGATAAAAGTGTCGGGATAAAAGTGTCGGGATAAAACAGTCGGGATAAAACAGTCGGGATAAAAGTGTCGGGATAAAACAGTCGGGATAAAACAGTTGGGATAAAACAGTCGGGATAAAACAGTCGGGATGAAAGTGTCGGGATAAAACAGTCGGGATAAAAGAGTCGGGATAAAAGTGTCGGGATAAAAGTGTCGGGATAAAACAGTCGGGATAAAAGAGTCGGGATAAAACAGTCGGGATAAAACAGTCGGGATAAAAGTGTCGGGATAAAAGAGTCGGGATAAAAGCGTTGGGATAAAAAAAACGGGATAAAACAGCCAGGATGAAACAGTCGGGATAAAAGTGTCGGGATAAAAGTGTCGGGATAAAACAGTCGGGATAAAACAGTCGGGATAAAAGTGTCGGGATAAAAAAGTCGGGATAAAAGTGTCGGGATAAAACAGTCGGGATAAAACAGTCGGGATAAAAGTGTCGGGGTAAAAGTGTCGGGATAAAACAGTCGGGATAAAACAGTCGGGATAAAAGTGTCGGGATAAAACAGTCGGGATAAAACAGTCGGGATAAAACAGTTGGGATAAAAAAAACGGGATAAAACAGCCAGGATGCAACAGTCGGGATAAAACTGTCGGGATAAAAGTGTCGGGATAAAACAGTCGGGATAAAACAGTCGGGATAAAAGTGTCGGGATTAAAAAGTCGGGATAAAAGTGTCGGGATAAAACAGTCGGGATAAAACAGTCGGGATAAAAGTGTCGGGATAAAACAGTCGGGATAAAACAGTCGGGATAGAAGTGTCGGGGTAAAAGTGTCGGGGTAAAAGTGTCGGGATAAAAAAGTCGGGATAAAAGTGTCGGGATAAAACAGTCGGGATAAAACAGTCGGGATAAAACAGTCGGGATAAAAGTGTCGGGATAAAACAGTCGGGATAAAACAGTCGGGATAAAACAGTCGGGATAAAAGTGTCGGGATAAAAGTGTCGGGATAAAACAGTCGGGATAAAACAGTCGGGATAAAAGAGTCGGGATAAAAGTGTCGGGATAAAAGTGTCGGGATAAAACAGTCGGGATAAAACAGTCGGGATAAAACAGTCGGGATAAAAGTGTCGGGATAAAACAGTCGGGATGAAAGTGTCGGGATAAAAGTGTCGGGATAAAAGTGTCGGGATAAAACAGTCGGGATAAAACAGTCGGGATAAAAGAGTCGGGATAAAAGTGTCGGGATAAAAGTGTCGGGATAAAACAATCGGGATAAAACAGTCGGGATAAAAGTGTCGGGATAAAACAGTCGGGATAAAACAGTTGGGATAAAACAGTCGGGATAAAACAGTCAGGATAAAAGAGTCGGGATAAAAGTGTCGGGATAAAAGTGTCGGGATAAAACAGTCGGGATAAAAGAGTCGGGATAAAAGAGTCGGGATAAAACAGTCGGGATAAAACAGTCGGGATAAAACAGTCGGGATAAAACAGTCGGGATAAAAGTGTCGGGGTAAAAGTGTCGGGATAAAACAGTCGGGATAAAACAGTCGGGATAAAACAGTCGGGATAAAACAGTTGGGATAAAAAAAACGGGATAAAACAGCCAGGATGAAACAGTCGGGATAAAACTGTCGGGATAAAAGTGTCGGGATAAAAGTGTCGGGATAAAAGTGTCGGGATAAAACAGTCGGGATAAAACAGTCCGGATAAAACAGTCGGGATAAAAGTGTCGGGATAAAAAAGTCGGGATAAAAGTGTCGGGATAAAACAGTCGGGATAAAACAGTCGGGATAAAAGTGTCGGGATAAAACAGTCGGGATAAAACAGTCGGGATAAAACAGTCGGGATAGAAGTGTCGGGATAAAAGTGTCGGGGTAAAAGTGTCGGGATAAAAGTGTCGGAATAAAACAGTCGGGATAAAACAGTCGGGATAAAAGTGTCGGGATAAAACAGTCGGGATAAAAGTGTCGGGATAAAAGTGTCGGGATAAAACAGTCGGGATAAAAGTGTCGTGATAAAACAGTCGGGATAAAAGTGTCGTGATAAAACAGTCGGGATAAAAGTGTCGGGATAAAACAGTCGGGATAAAAGTGTCGGAATAAAACAGCAGGGATAAAACAGCCGGGATAAAACAGTCGGGGTAAAAAAAACGGGATAAAACAGCCAGGATGAAAAATTCGGGATAAAACAGTCGGGATAAAAGTGTCGGGATAAAAGTGTCGGGATAAAAAAGTCGGGATAAAAGTGTCGGGATAAAACAGTCGGGATAAAAGTGTCGGGATAAAACAGTCGGGATAAAACAGTCGGGATAAAAGTGTCGGGATAAAACAGTCGGGATAAAAGTGTCGGGATAAAAAAGTCGGGATAAAAGTGTCGGGATAAAAAAGTCGGGATAAAAGTGTCGGGGTAAAACAGTCGGGATAAAACATTTGGCATAAAAAAGTCGGGATAAAATAGTCGGGATAAAACAGTCAGGATAAAAGTGTTGGGATAAAAAAGTCGGGATAAAAGTGTCGGGATAAAACAGTCGGGATAAAAGTGTCGTGGAAAAAAAGCCGGGATAAAAGTGTCGGGATAAAACAGTAGGGATAAAAGTGTCGGGATAAAAAAGTCGGGATAAAAGTGTCGGGATAAAACAGTCGGGATAAAACAGCCGGGATAAAAGTGTCGGGATAAAACAGTCGGGATGAAAGTGTCGGGGTAAAAGTGTCGGGATAAAACAGTCGGGATAAAACAGTTGGGATAAAAAAAACGGGATAAAACAGCCAGGATGAAACAGACGGGATAAAAGTGTCGGGATAAAAGTGTCGGGATAAAAGTGTCGGGATAAAACAGTCGGGATAAAACAGTTGGGATAAAAAAAACGGGATAAAACAGCCAGGATGAAACAGTCGGGATAAAATAGTCGGGATAAAAGTGTCGGGATAAAAAAGTCGGGATAAAAGTGTCGGGATAAAACAGTCGGGATAAAACAGTCAGGAAAAAACAGTCGGGATGAAAATGTCGGGATAAAAGTGTCGGGGTAAAAGTGTCGGGATAAAACAGTCGGGATAAAACAGTCGGGATAAAAGTGTCGGGATAAAACAGTCGGGATAAAACAGTTGGGATAAAAGTGTCGGGATAAAAGTGTCGGGGTAAAAGTGTCGGGATAAAAGTGTCGGAATAAAACAGCCGGGATAAAACAGCCGGGATAAAACAGCCGGGATAAAACAGTCGGGGTAAAAAAACCGGGATAAAACAGCCAGGATGAAACAGTCGGGATAAAACAGTCGGGATAAAAGTGTCGGGATAAAAGTGTCGGGATAAAAGTGTCGGGATAAAAAAGTCGGGATAAAAGTGTCAGGATAAAACAGTCGGGATAAAAGTGTCGGGATAAAACAGTCGGGATAAAAGTGTCGGGATAAAACAGTCGGGATAAAAGTGTCGGGATAAAACAGTCGGGATAAAACAGTCGGGATAAAACAGTCGGGATAAAAGTGTCGGGATAAAACAGTCGGGATAAAAGTGTCGGGATAAAACAGTCGGGATAAAACAGCCGGGACAAAACAGCCGGGATAAAACAGTCGGGGTAAAAAAAACGGGATAAAACAGCCAGGATGAAAGAGTCGGGATAAAACAGTCGGGATAAAAGTGTCGAGATAAAAGTGTCGGGATAAAACAGTCGGGATAAAACAGTTGGGATAAAAAAAACGGGATAAAACAGCCAGGATGAAACAGTCGGGATAAAACTGTCGGGATAAAAGTGTCGGGATAAAAGTGTCGGGATAAAAGTGTCGGGATAAAACAGTCGGGATAAAACAGTCCGGATAAAACAGTCGGGATAAAAGTGCCGGGATAAAAAAGTCGGGATAAAAGTGTCGGGATAAAACAGTCGGGATAAAACAGTCGGGATAAAAGTGTCGGGATAAAACAGTCGGGATAAAACAGTCGGGATAGAAGTGTCGGGATAAAAGTGTCGGGGTAAAAGTGTCGGGATAAAAGTGTCGGAATAAAACATTCGGGATAAAACAGCCGGGATAAAACAGTCGGGATAAAACAGTCGGGATAAAAGTGTCGGGATAAAACAGTCGGGATAAAAGTGTCGGGATAAAAGTGTCGGGATAAAACAGTCGGGATAAAAGTGTCGTGATAAAACAGTCGGGATAAAAGTGTCGGGATAAAACAGTCGGGATAAAAGTGTCGGGATAAAAGTGTCGGAATAAAACAGCAGGGATAAAACAGCCGGGATAAAACAGTCGGGGTAAAAAAAACGGGATAAAACAGCCAGGATGAAAAATTCGGGATAAAACAGTCGGGATAAAAGTGTCGGGATAAAAGTGTCGGGATAAAAAAGTCGGGATAAAAGTGTCGGGATAAAACAGTCGGGATAAAAGTGTCGGGATAAAACAGTCGGGATAAAACAGTCGGGATAAAAGTGTCGGGATAAAACAGTCGGGATAAAAGTGTCGGGATAAAAAAGTCGGGATAAAAGTGTCGGGATAAAAAAGTCGGGATAAAAGTGTCGGGGTAAAACAGTCGGGATAAAACATTCGGGATAAAAAAGTCGGGATAAAATAGTCGGGATAAAACAGTCAGGATAAAAGTGTTGGGATAAAAAAGTCGGGATAAAAGTGTCGGGATAAAACAGTCGGGATAAAAGTGTCGTGGAAAAAAAGCCGGGATAAAAGTGTCGGGATAAAACAGTAGGGATAAAAGTGTCGGGATAAAAAAGTCGGGATAAAAGTGTCGGGATAAAACAGTCGGGATAAAACAGCCGGGATAAAAGTGTCGGGATAAAACAGTCGGGATGAAAGTGTCGGGGTAAAAGTGTCGGGATAAAACAGTCGGGATAAAACAGTTGGGATAAAAAAAACGGGATAAAACAGCCAGGATGAAACAGACGGGATAAAAGTGTCGGGATAAAAGTGTCGGGATAAAACAGTCGGGATAAAACAGTTGGGATAAAAAAAACGGGATAAAACAGCCAGGATGAAACTGACGGGATAAAACTGTCGGGATGAAAGTGTCGGGATAAAAGTGTCGGGATAAAAGTGTCGGAATAAAACAGCAGGGATAAAACAGCCGGGATAAAACAGTCGGGGTAAAAAAAACGGGATAAAACAGCCAGGATGAAAAATTCGGGATAAAACAGTCGGGATAAAAGTGTCGGGATAAAAGTGTCGGGATAAAAAAGTCGGGATAAAAGTGTCGGGATAAAACAGTCGGGATAAAAGTGTCGGGATAAAACAGTCGGGATAAAACAGTCGGGATAAAAGTGTCGGGATAAAACAGTCGGGATAAAAGTGTCGGGATAAAAAAGTCGGGATAAAAGTGTCGGGATAAAAAAGTCGGGATAAAAGTGTCGGGGTAAAACAGTCGGGATAAAACATTCGGGATAAAAAAGTCGGGATAAAATAGTCGGGATAAAACAGTCAGGATAAAAGTGTTGGGATAAAAAAGTCGGGATAAAAGTGTCGGGATAAAACAGTCGGGATAAAAGTGTCGTGGAAAAAAAGCCGGGATAAAAGTGTCGGGATAAAACAGTAGGGATAAAAGTGTCGGGATAAAAAAGTCGGGATAAAAGTGTCGGGATAAAACAGTCGGGATAAAACAGCCGGGATAAAAGTGTCGGGATAAAACAGTCGGGATGAAAGTGTCGGGGTAAAAGTGTCGGGATAAAACAGTCGGGATAAAACAGTTGGGATAAAAAAAACGGGATAAAACAGCCAGGATGAAACAGACGGGATAAAAGTGTCGGGATAAAAGTGTCGGGATAAAACAGTCGGGATAAAACAGTTGGGATAAAAAAAACGGGATAAAACAGCCAGGATGAAACTGACGGGATAAAACTGTCGGGATGAAAGTGTCGGGATAAAAGTGTCGGGATAAAACAGTCGGGATAAAACAGTCGGGATAAAAGTGTCGGGATAAAAAAGTCGGGAAAAAGTGTCGGGATAAAACAGTCGGGATAAAACAGTCAGGAAAAAACAGTCGGGATGAAAATGTCGGGATAAAAGTGTCGGGGTAAAAGTGTCGGGATAAAACAGTCGGGATAAAACAGTCGGGATAAAAGTGTCGGGATAAAACAGTCGGGATAAAACAGTTGGGATAAAAGTGTCGGGATAAAAGTGTCGGGGTAAAAGTGTCGGGATAAAAGTGTCGGAATAAAACAGCCGGGATAAAACAGACGGGATAAAACAGCCGGGATAAAACAGTCGGGGTAAAAAAACCGGGATAAAACAGCCAGGATGAAACAGTCGGGATAAAACAGTCGGGATAAAAGTGTCGGGATAAAAGTGTCGGGATAAAAGTGTCGGGATAAAAAAGTCGGGATAAAAGTGTCAGGATAAAACAGTCGGGATAAAAGTGTCGGGATAAAACAGTCGGGATAAAAGTGTCGGGATAAAACAGTCGGGATAAAAGTGTCGGGATAAAACAGTCGGGATAAAACAGTCGGGATAAAACAGTCGGGATAAAAGTGTCGGGATAAAACAGTCGGGATAAAAGTGTCGGGATAAAACAGTCGGGATAAAACAGCCGGGACAAAACAGCCGGGATAAAACAGTCGGGGTAAAAAAAACGGGATAAAACAGCCAGGATGAAAGAGTCGGGATAAAACAGTCGGGATAAAAGTGTCGAGATAAAAGTGTCGGGATAAAAAAGTCGGGATAAAAGTGTCGGGATAAAAAAGTCGGGATAAAACAGTTGGGATAAAAGTGTCGGGATAAAAGTGTCGGGGTAAAAGTGTCGGGATAAAAGTGTCGGAATAAAACAGCCGGGATAAAACAGCCGGGATAAAACAGCCGGGATAAAACAGTCGGGGTAAAAAAACCGGGATAAAACAGCCAGGATGAAACAGTCGGGATAAAACAGTCGGGATAAAAGTGTCGGGATAAAAGTGTCGGGATAAAAGTGTCGGGATAAAAAAGTCGGGATAAAAGTGTCAGGATAAAACAGTCGGGATAAAAGTGTCGGGATAAAACAGTCGGGATAAAAGTGTCGGGATAAAACAGTCGGGATAAAAGTGTCGGGATAAAACAGTCGGGATAAAACAGTCGGGATAAAACAGTCGGGATAAAAGTGTCGGGATAAAACAGTCGGGATAAAAGTGTCGGGATAAAACAGTCGGGATAAAACAGCCGGGACAAAACAGCCGGGATAAAACAGTCGGGGTAAAAAAAACGGGATAAAACAGCCAGGATGAAAGAGTCGGGATAAAACAGTCGGGATAAAAGTGTCGAGATAAAAGTGTCGGGATAAAAAAGTCGGGATAAAAGTGTCGGGATAAAAAAGTCGGGATAAAAGTGTCGGGATAAAAAAGTCGGGATAAAAGTGTCGGGGTAAAACAGTCGGGATAAAACATTCGGGATAAAACAGTCGGGATAAAACAGTCGGGATAAAACAGTCGGGATAAAATAGTCGGGATAAAACAGTCAGGATAAAAGTGTTGGGATAAAAAAGTCGGGATAAAAGTGTCGGGATAAAAGTGTTGTGGAAAAACAGCCGGGATAAAAGTGTCGGGATAAAACAGTCGGGATAAAAGTGTCGGGATAAAAATGTTGGGATAAAAGTGTCGGGATAAAACAGTTGGGATAAAAGTGTCGGGATAAAACAGTCGGGATAAAACAGCCGGGATAAAAGTGTCGGGATAAAACAGCCGGGATAAAAGTGTCGGGATAAAACAGTCGGGATAAAACAGTCGGGATAAAAGAGTCGGGATAAAAGTGTCGGGATAAAAGTGTCGGGATAAATCAGTCCGGAAAAAACAGTCGGGATAAAACAGTCGGGATAAAAGTGTCGGGATAAAACAGTCGGGAAAAAAGTGTCGGGATAAGAGTGTCGGGGTACAACATTTAAAACTGTCGGGATAAAAGTGTCGGGATAAAACAGCCGGGATAAAACAGTCGGGATAAAATAGTCGGGATAAAACAGTCGGGATAAAAGTGTTGGGATAAAACAGTCGGGATAAAAGTGTCGGGATAAAACAGTCGGGATAAAAGTGTCGTGGAAAAACAGCCGGGATAAAACAGTCCGGATAAAACAGTCGGGATAAAACAGTCGGGATAAAAGTGTTGGGATAAAACAGTCGGGAAAAAAGTGTCGGGATAAGAGTGTCGGGGTACAACATTTAAAACTGTCGGGATAAAAGTGTCGGGGTAAAAGTGTCGGGATAAAAGTGTCGGGATAAAAGTGTCGGGATAAAAAAGTCGGGATGAAAGTGTCGGGGTAAAAGTGTCGGGATAAAAGTGTCGGGATAAAACAGCCGGGATAAAACAGTCGGGATAAAAAAGTCGGGATAAAAGTGTCGGGATAAAACAGTCGGGATAAAACATTCGGGATAAAACAGTCGGGATAAAAAAGTCGGGATAAAATAGTCGGGATAAAACAGTCAGGATAAAAGTGTTGGGATAAAAAAGTCGGGATAAAAGTGTCGGGATAAAACAGTCGGGATAAAAGTGTCGTGGAAAAAAAGTCGGGATAAAAGTGTCGGGATAAAAAAGTCGGGATGAAAGTGTCGGGGTAAAAGTGTCGGGATAAAAGTGTCGGGATAAAAAAGTCGGGATAAAACAGTAGGGATAAAAGTGTCGGGATAAAACAGTCGGGATAAAACAGTCGGGACTAAAATAGTCGGGATAAAACAGTCAGGATAAAAGTGTTGGGATAAAAAAGTCGGGATAAAACAGTAGGGATAAAAGTGTCGGGATAAAACAGTCGGGATAAAAGTGTCGGGATAAAACAGTCGGGAAAAAAGTGTCGGGATAAAACAGTCGGGATAAAACAGTTGGGATAAAAGTGTCGGGGTAAAAGTGTCGGGATAAAAGTGTCGGGATAAAACAGCCGGGATAAAACAGCCGGGATAAAACAGTCGGGATAAAAAAAACGGGATAAAACAGCCAGGATGAAACAGTCGGGATAAAACAGTCGGGATAAAAGTGTCGGGATAAAAGTGTCGGGATAAAACAGTCGGGATAAAACAGTCGGGATAAAAAAGTCGGGATAAAAGTGTCGGGATAAAACAGTCGGGATAAAACAGTCGGGATAAAACAGTCGGGATAAAAGTGTCGGGATAAAAGTGTCGGGGTAAAAGTGTCGGGATAAAAGTGTCGGGGTAAAACAGTCGGGATGAAAGTGTCGGGATAAAAGTGTCGGGGTAAAAGTGTCGGGATAAAAGTGTCGGATAAAAGTGTCGGGATAAAACAGTCGGGATAAAAGTGTCGGGATAAAACAGTCGGGATAAAACAGTCGGGATAAAACAGTCGGGATAAAAGTGTTGGGATAAAACAGTCGGGATAAAACAGTCGGGATAAAACAGTCGGGACAAAAGTGTTGGGATAAAACAGTCGGGATAAAAGTGTCGGGATAAAACAGTCGGGATAAAAGTGTCGGGATAAAACAGTCGGGATAAAACAGTCGGGATAAAACAGTCGGGACAAAAGTGTTGGGATAAAACAGTCGGGATAAAAGTGTCGGGATAAAAGTGTCGGGATAAAAGTGTCGGGGTAAAAGTGTCGGGATAAAACAGTCGGGATAAAACAGTCGGGATAAAAGTGTCGGGATAAAACAGTCGGGATAAAACAGTTGGGATAAAAAAAACGGGATAAAACAGCCAGGATGAAACAGTCGGGATAAAACTGTCGGGATAAAAGTGTCGGGATAAAACAGTCGGGATAAAACAGTCGGGATAAAAGTGTCGGGATAAAAGTGTCGGGGTAAAACAGTCGGGATAGAAGTGTCGGGATAAAAGTGTCGGGATAAAAGTGTCGGGATAAAAGTGTCGGGATAAAAGTGTCGGGATAAAAGTGTCGGAATAAAACATTCGGGATAAAACAGCCGGGATAAAACAGTCGGGATAAAACAGTCGGGATAAAAGTGTCGGGATAAAACAGTCGGGATAAAAGTGTCAGGATAAAAGTGTCGGGATAAAACAGTCGGGATAAAAGTGTCGTGATAAAACAGTCGGGATAAAAGTGTCGGGATAAAACAGTCGGGATAAAAGTGTCGGGATAAAACAGTCGGGATAAAAGTGTCGGGATAAAAGTGTCGGAATAAAACAGCAGGGATAAAACAGTCGGGGTAAAAAAAACGGGATAAAACGCACAGGATGAAACAGTCGGGATAAAACAGTCGGGATAAAAGTGTCGGGATAAAACAGTCGGGATAAAAGTGTCAGGATAAAAGTGTCGGGATAAAACAGTCGGGATAAAAGTGTCGTGATAAAACAGTCGGGATAAAAGTGTCGGGATAAAACAGTCGGGATAAAAGTGTCGGGATAAAACAGTCGGGATAAAAGTGTCGGGATAAAAGTGTCGGAATAAAACAGCAGGGATAAAACAGTCGGGGTAAAAAAAACGGGATAAAACGCACAGGATGAAACAGTCGGGATAAAACAGTCGGGATAAAAGTGTCGGGATAAAAGTGTCGGGATAAAAAAGTCGGGATAAAAGTGTCGGGATAAAACAGTCGGGATAAAAGTGTCGGGATAAAACAGTCGGGATAAAACAGTCGGGATAAAAGTGTCGGGATAAAACAGTCGGGATAAAAGTGTCGGGATAAAAAAGTCGGGATAAAAGTGTCGGGATAAAACAGTCGGGATAAAAGTGTCGGGATAAAACAGTTGGGATAAAAAAAACGGGATAAAACAGCCAGGATGAAACAGTCGGGATAAAACTGTCGGGATAAAAGTGTCGGGATAAAACAGTCGGGATAAAACAGTCGGGATAAAAGTGTCGGGATAAAAGTGTCGGGGTAAAACAGTCGGGATAGAAGTGTCGGGATAAAAGTGTCGGGATAAAAGTGTCGGGATAAAAGTGTCGGGATAAAAGTGTCGGAATAAAACATTCGGGATAAAACAGCCGGGATAAAACAGTCGGGATAAAACAGTCGGGATAAAAGTGTCGGGATAAAACAGTCGGGATAAAAGTGTCAGGATAAAAGTGTCGGGATAAAACAGTCGGGATAAAAGTGTCGTGATAAAACAGTCGGGATAAAAGTGTCGGGATAAAACAGTCGGGATAAAAGTGTCGGGATAAAACAGTCGGGATAAAAGTGTCGGGATAAAAGTGTCGGAATAAAACAGCAGGGATAAAACAGTCGGGGTAAAAAAAACGGGATAAAACGCACAGGATGAAACAGTCGGGATAAAACAGTCGGGATAAAAGTGTCGGGATAAAAGTGTCGGGATAAAAAAGTCGGGATAAAAGTGTCGGGATAAAACAGTCGGGATAAAAGTGTCGGGATAAAACAGTCGGGATAAAAGTGTCGGGATAAAACAGTCGGGATAAAAGTGTCGGGATAAAAAAGTCGGGATAAAAGTGTCGGGATAAAACAGTCGGGATAAAAGTGTCGGGATAAAACAGTCGGGATAAAAGTGTCGGGATAAAAGTGTCGGAATAAAACAGCAGGGATAAAACAGTCGGGGTAAAAAAAACGGGATAAAACGCACAGGATGAAACAGTCGGGATAAAACAGTCGGGATAAAAGTGTCGGGATAAAAAAGTCGGGATAAAAGTGTCGGGATAAAACAGTCGGGATAAAAGTGTCGGGATAAAACAGTCGGGATAAAAGTGTCGGGATAAAACAGTCGGGATAAAAGTGTCGGGATAAAAAAGTCGGGATAAAAGTGTCGGGATAAAAAAGTCGGGATAAAAGTGTCGGGGTAAAACAGTCGGGATAAAACATTCGGGATAAAACAGTCGGGATAAAAAAGTCGGGATAAAATAGTCGGGATAAAACAGTCAGGATAAAAGTGTTGGAATAAAAAAGTCGGGATAAAAGTGTCGGGATAAAACAGTCGGGATAAAAGTGTCGTGGAAAAAAAGTCGGGATAAAAGTGTCGGGATAAAACAGTAGGGATAAAAGTGTCGGGATAAAAAAGTCGGTATAAAAGTGTCGGGATAAAACAGTCGGGATAAAAGTGTCGGGGTAAAACAGTCGGGATAAAAGTGTCGGGATAAAACAGTCGGGATAAAAGTGTCGGGGTAAAACAGTAGCGATAAAACAGTCGGGATAAAAGTGTCGGGATAAAACAGCCGGGATAAAAAAGTCGGGATAAAACAGTCGGGATAAAAGTGTCGGGATAAAACAGTCGGGATAAAAGTGTCGGGATAAAACAGTCGGGATAAAAGTGTCGGGAAAAAAGTGTCGGGATAAGAGTGTCGGGTTAAAACATTTAAAACTGTCGGGATAAAACAGTCGGGATAAAAGTGTTGGGATAAAAAAGTCGGGATAAAAGTGTCGGGGTAAAAGTGTCGGGGTAAAAGTGTCGGGGTAGAACAGTCGGGACAAAATAGTCGGGATAAAACAGTCGGGATAAAACAGTGGGGATAAAAGTGTCGGGAAAGACAAGGAGAGGAAAGGAAAGGAAACAAAAGGAAAGGAAAGACAAGGAAAGGAAAGAAAAGGAAACAAAACTAAAAGAAAGGAAACAAAACAAAAGGAAAAGAAAGAAATCAAAAAGAAAGGAAAGGAAACAAAAGGAAAGGAAGCAAAACTAAAAGAAAGGAAAGGAAAGACAAGGAAAGGAAAGGAAAGGAAACAAAACAAAAGGAAAGGAAAGAAAAGGAAAGGAAACAAAACAAAAGAAAGGAAAGGAAAGGAAACAAAACAAAAAGAAAGGAAAGATCTGACTTTTTCCTGGAGAACCATTTTGTGATGCAAATGTATTACTCTGTTGAACGCATATTGTTCTGAGAAGCAAAAGGCTTTATTTTTTAAACCCCAGCCAACTAGCCGGACTACCTTCATCAACACCAAAACGAGGCTGGAACTCTGCTCACAGGACGCAGCAGGGGGTAAGAAGATGTTCAGAAATGATGCTGCTGATATGGGATGTTACACAGCTTCATGTCAGAAGAGGCGAACTGTCCCTTTAACTGATTAACTTGTGTTGGGTTCCAGCGTGTTGGCCAAACGAAGCCGCGCTGCGCTCCACTCTGATGCACATCATGCTTTTCACGTGATTGGCCATGCAAACAGAATAAAGTGGCAGAACAGCCGACGTGAAACAAACCTTGAAACCTGATTATTGTTAAGGTAGTCGGGGCCTTTTGAATCTCTCCCGTCCTCCCCAGAAAGGTCAGCCATGCTGCTCTTCTTCAGCTGCTCCGGGCTCCTGTGAAACAGGACGTTACAGGCGTGAAACCGGGTTAGAGGAAAGAGTTTCCTCCCAGCAGATATGTTGCAGCTACTGTTTACGCCTTCACCGTTTAAAACCCCATCGAACTGAAGTGTGTGTGAGGGGGAAGCCCCACTCGCACCGCGGCCACTTACCAAATATCAAATCTAATGATCCCCAATTCATGTTTTCTTGAGATAAATGTCATTTTCTCACAGCTGAAGCAGCGACCTCAGTGTGTTTTGGGTAATCCATTTCTGTCAGTTTAGGCCAGCCACCCTTTCTGCCAGAGTTTAAACATCGAAGTGACACTTCTGGTCCTTTTGTCGGGGAGAAACGAGCTCGTCCTCCACTCATCACTTTCTCCCACGGAACAACTCGCACGGAACGAGAACTTTAATTTCCTCAGACTGGATTCTACATTTTACTGGAAGAAGAAGACAACTGAGCACTTTGGGCACGAACAAACCGCGCACAAACAAACCCTCTCGAATAAACCCGCGCACGAACAAACCCGCGCACGAACAAACCTGTGCACGAACAAACCGCGCACAAACAAACCCGCTCGAATAAACCCGCGCACGAACAAACCCGCGCACGAACAAACCCGCGCACGAACAAACCCGCGCACGAACAAACCCGTGCACGAACAAACCCGTGCACGAACAAACCTGCGCACAAACAAACCCGCTCGAACAAACCCGCGCACGAACAAACCCGCGCACGAACAAACCCGCGCACGAACAAACCCACACGAACAAACCCGCGCACGTACAAACCCGCGCACGAACAAACCCACACGAACAAACCCACACGAACAAACCCGCGCACGTACAAACCCGTGCACGAACAAACCCGCACGAACAAACCCGCACGAACAAACCCGCACGAACAAACCCGTGCACGAACAAACCCGTGCACGAGCAAACCCGTGCACGAGCAAACCCGCGCACAAACAAACCCACGCGAACAAACCTGTGCACGAGCAAACCCGCGCACGAACAAACCCGCGCGAACAAACCCACGCACGAGCAAACCCGCGCACAAACAAACCCGCACCAACAAACCCGCACCAACAAACCCGCACCAACAAACCCACGCGAACAAACCCACGCACGAGCAAACCCGCGCACAAACAAACCCGCACCAACAAACCCGCACCAACAAACCCGCACCAACAAACCCGCGCGAACAAACCCACGCACGAACAAACCCGCACGAACAAACCCGCGCACGAACAAACCCGCACGAACAAACCCGCACGAACAAACCCGCACGAACAAATCCGCGCACAAAGAAACCCGTGCACGAACAAACGAACAAACCCGCGCGAACAAACCCGCACCAACAAACCCGCACACGAACAAACCCGCACACGAACAAACCCGTGCACGAACAAACCCGCGCACGAACAAACCCGCGCACGAACAAACCCGTGCACGAACAAACCCGCGCACGAACAAAGCCGCGCACGAACAAAGCCGTGCACGAACAAACCCGCGCACGAACAAAGCCGCGCACGAACAAACCTGCGCACGAACAAACCCGCGCACGAACAAACCTGCACGAACAAACCCGCGCACAAAGAAACCCGCACGAACAAACGAACAAACCCGCGCACGAATGCACAAACCCGCGCACGAGTGCACAGACCCTCGCACGAGTGCACAAACCCACACACGAACAAACCCGCGCACGAACAAACCCGCGCACGAACAAACCCGCGCACGAACAAACCCGCGCACGAACAAACCCGCGCACAAACAAACCCGCGCACAAAGAAACCCGCACGAACAAAACCGCACGAACAAACCCGCACCAACAAAGCCGCATGAACAAACGAACAAACCCGCACAAACAAACCCGCGCACGAGTGCACGAACAAACCCGTGCACGAACAAACCCGTGCACGAACAAACCCGCGCACGAGTGCACGAACAAACCCGTGCACGAACAAACCCGCGCACGAACAAACCCGCGCACGAACAAACCCGCACCAACAAACCCACGCACGAACAAACCCGCGCACGAACAAACCCGTGCACGAACAAACCCGCGCACGAGTGCACGAACAAACCCGTGCACGTACAAACCCGCGCACGAACAAACCCGTGCACGAACAAACCCGCGCACGAACAAACCCGCACCAACAAACCCACGCACGAACAAACCCGCGCACGAACAAACACGTGCACGAGTGCACGAACAAACCCGCGCACCAACAAACCCGCACCAACAAACCCGCGCATGAACAAACCCGCACCAACAAACCCGCATGAACAAACAAACAAACCCCCATGAACAAACGAACAAACCCGTGCACGAACAAACCCGTGCACGAACAAACCCGCGCACGAACAAACCCGTGCACGAACAAACCCGCGCACGAGTGCACGAACAAACCCGCGCACGAACAAACCCGCACCAACAAACCCGCGCATGAACAAACCCGCACCAACAAACCCGCGCACGAACAAACCCGCACGAACAAACCCGTGCACGAACAAACCCGCACCAACAAACCCGCGCACAAAGAAACCCGCACGAACAAACGAACAAACCCGCGCGAACAAACCCGTGCACGAACAAACCCGCGCACGAACAAAGCCGCGCACGAACAAAGCCGCGCACGAACAAAGCCGCGCACGAACAAACCCGCATGAACAAACGAACAAACCCGTGCACGAACAAACCCGTGCACGAACAAACCCGCGCACGAACAAACCCGCACCAACAAACCCGTGCATGAACAAACCCGCACCAACAAACGAACAAACCCGCGCACGAACGCACAAACCCACGCACGAGTGCACAAACCCTCGCACGAGTGCACAAACCCACACACGAACAAACCCGCGCACGAACAAACCCGCGCACGAACAAACCCGCACCAACAAACCCGCATGAACAAACGAACAAACCCGCGCACGAACAAACCCGCGCACGAACAAACCCGCGCACGAACAAACCCGCGCACGAACAAACCCGCGCACGAACAAACCCGCGCACAAAGAAACCCGCACGAACAAACCCGCGCACAAACCCGCGCACGAGTGCACAAACCCACACACGAACAAACCCGCGCACGAACAAACCCGCGCACGAACAAACCCGCGCACGAACAAACCCGCGCACGAACAAACCCGCGCACGAACAAACCCGCGCACGAACAAACCCGCGCACGAACAAACCCGCGCACGAACAAACCCGTGCACGAACAAACCCGCGCACAAAGAAACCCGCACCAACAAAACCGCACCAACAAAACCGCACAAACAAAACCGCACGAACCCGCGCACGAACAAACCCGCGCACGAGTGCACAAACCCGTGCAAGATAAACCCGTGCACGAACAAACCAGCACCAACAAACCTGCACGAACAAACCCGCACCAACAAACCCGCATGAACAAACGAACAAACCCGCACAAACAAACCCGCGCACGAGTGCACGAACAAACCCGTGCACGAACAAACCCGCGCACGAGTGCACGAACAAACCCGTGCACGAACAAACCCGCACCAACAAACCCACGCACCAACAAACCCGCGCACGAACAAACCCGCGCACGAACAAACCCGCACACGAACAAACCCGCGCACGAACAAACCCGCGCACGAACAAACCCGTGCACGAACAAACCCGCGCACGAACAAACCCGCGCACGAACAAACCCGCACCAACAAACCCGCGCACGAACAAACCCGCACACGAACAAACCCGCACACGAACAAACCCGCACCAACAAACCCGTGCACGAACAAACCCGCACACGAACAAACCCGCGCACGAACAAACCCGCACCAACAAACCCGCGCACGAACAAACCCGCACCAACAAACCCGCGCATGAACAAACCCGCGCACAAAGAAACCCGCACGAACAAACGAACAAACCCACGCACGAACAAACCCGTGCACGAACAAACCCGCGCACGAACAAACCCGTGCACGAACAAACCCGCGCACGAACAAACCCGCGCACGAACAAACCCGCGCACAAAGAAACCCGCACGAACAAACGAACAAACCCACGCACGAACAAACCCACGCACCAACAAACCCGCGCACGAACAAACACGTGCACGAGTGCACGAACAAACCCGCGCACCAACAAACCCGCATGAACAAACGAACAAACCCGCGCACGAACAAACCCGCGCACGAACAAACCCGCGCACGAGTGCACAAACCCGCGCACCAACAAACCCGCGCACCAACAAACCCGCGCACGAGTGCACGAACAAACCCGCGCACGAACAAACCCGCATGAACAAACGAACAAACCCGTGCACGAACAAACCCGTGCACGAGTGCATGAACAAACCCGTGCACGAACAAACCCGCGCACGAACAAACATGTGCACGAGTGCACGAACAAACCCGCGCACGAACAAACACGTGCACGAGTGCACGAACAAACCCGCGCACCAACAAACCCGCGCACGAGTGCACGAACAAACCCGCGCACGAACAAACCCGCATGAACAAACGAACAAACCCGTGCACGAACAAACCCGTGCACGAACAAACCCGTGCACGAGTGCATGAACAAACCCGTGCACGAACAAACCCGCGCACGAACAAACCCGCACCAACAAACCCGCGCACGAGTGCACGAACAAACCCACGCACGAACAAACACGTGCACGAGTGCACGAACAAACCCGCGCACGAACAAACACGTGCACGAGTGCACGAACAAACCCGCGCACCAACAAACCCGCGCACGAACAAACCCGTGCACGTACAAACCCGCACGAACAAACCCGTGCACGTACAAACCCGCACGAACAAACCCGCGCACAAAGAAACCCGCACGAACAAACGAACAAACCCGTGCACGAACAAACCCGCGCACGAACAAACCCGCGCACGAGTGCACAAACCCGCGCACGAACAAACCCGCGCACGAACAAACCCGCGCACGAACAAACCCGCGCACGAGTGCACAAACCCGCGCACCAACAAACCCGCGCACCAACAAACCCGCGCACCAACAAACCCGTGCACCAACAAACCCGCGCACCAACAAACCCGCGCACCAACAAACCCGCGCACCAACAAACCCGCGCACCAACAAACCCGCGCACCAACAAACCCGTGCACGAACAAACCCGCGCATGAACAAACCCGCGCCCTTAATCTCTTAATCTTCCTGTTTTAATAAAGGTTATAATGTAATAAAAATCACACACAGTGTGAGTTTATTTGGGAAATCAAAAGTTTTTTTTACAGGATTTGACTCAAAGCTCAAAAAGCTCCACTAAAAAGAGAATTAATCTGAGAAAATTACTTCATCCATCGCCTAATTAATCTGAAATGCTTTAAATAAATGAAGTTATTCCATGTTTGTTGGTGTTAAATCGAAGTTAAACCAAACCTCTTTTCCAGCTCAACTTTTCCTTTAAATCCATCCGCAGCTTACGCCACGCTCCACGTGATTTTCCACATTCCTTTCTCTCGTTCAGCTGATTCCTTTCTGTCAGAGAGGAGAGGCCGGCTTCACCTCCACAGACACCTTAGCAACATTTATTTGTGCCATCAACAAAGAAAACACCCAGAACCAGGCTGCCCTGGGCCCAGATGGGCTGTTCCAGAGGATGGACCCACCCACAGGCTTCCTGTCCATCTGCCTCCGGCAAATAGAACTCAAATTTATTAAAACAAAACGCTAAAGATAAACTACTACAACTACAATACTTATTTTATTTGGTTTTCCTCTTTGCAACCACATTAATAAAGTGTTTGGGTTTAGACTTTACTCAGGGATTTAATTACCTCTGCTTTACTTTACATTCAACTTACATTTAATACTTCTACTAATATTTAATACTCAATATTTAATACTTCTACTATTCTACTAATATCTAATACTTAACATGTAATCCTTCTACTATTCTACTAATACTTAATATTTAGTATTTAATACTTCTACTATTCTACTAATACTTAATATTTAGTATTTAATACTTCTCTAACCACTGAAGGCTTATTATCAGAGATTATTTTCCTGGTCCAAATAAGAGCAACAGTTTTAATGCGTGATGAGGACTTTACTTTAGTTTAATGAAGGAATAAAATAGGGCTGGGCAACGATTAAAATGTTTAATCTAATTAATCACATGATTTCCCTGATTAATCACGATTAATCTCATTTGTACGCAGAATCCAAAAATGAATCCAAAAGTAGCGTATAGCTTTTAGCATTTAGCTTTATTTTAAATGTGCTGCCATATGAATGAAAGTGCCATAACATTTGTTGTGCAAACACACTTTTAACATCAGCATCTTTCTGTAGTTTTTATGTAGAAGCCTCGCTCCACTGTCTGTTTCCTTGAATGACTTGCTGCTATCAGTTGTGTGTTTTGCCTTTAAGTGATATTTTAGACTGGAACTACTACGCTGAGAAGACAATTCAACTTGGCAGTGTTTACAGATGACTTTGGTTCTGTCGACTCCGCCGTCTGGAAGAACTTTAACATGAAAATGGCCGAGTAAAAGTTCCGTACCCTTCTCCATGTTTGGTGGATCCGCCGATTACTTTCTTTTTCTGTTCCACAGCAGACAGCAGCAGACTTTTACAAAATAAAAGCCTGTGAGGCGGCGGTGACCTCAGAGGCGGCGGTGACCTCAGAGGCGGCGGTGACCTCAGAGGCAACGGTGACCTCAGAGGCAACGGTGACCTCAGAGGCAGCGATGACCTCAGAGGCAGCGGTGACCTCAGAGGCGGCGGTGACCTCAGAGGCAGCGGTGACCTCAGAGGCGGCGGTGACCTCAGAGGCGGCGGTGACCTCAGAGGCAACGGTGACCTCAGAGGCGGCGGTGACCTCAGAGGCGGCGGTGACCTCAGAGGCAGCGGTGACCTCAGAGGCAGCGGTGACCTCAGAGGCGGCGATGACCTCAGAGGCGGCGGTGACCTCAGAGGCAGCGATGACCTCAGAGGCAGCGATGACCTCAGAGGCAGCGATGACCTCAGAGGCAACGGTGACCTCAGAGGCAGCGATGACCTCAGAGGCGGCGGTGACCTCAGAGGCAGCGGTGACCTCAGAGGCAGCGATGACCTCAGAGGCAACGGTGACCTCAGAGGCAGCGGTGACCTCAGAGGCGGCGGTGACCTCAGAGGCGGCGGTGACCTCAGAGGCGGCGGTGACCTCAGAGGCGGCGGTGACCTCAGAGGCAGCGATGACCTCAGAGGCGGCGGTGACCTCAGAGGCGGCGATGACCTCAGAGGCGGCGGTGACCTCAGAGGCGGCGGTGACCTCAGAGGCAGCGATGACCTCAGAGGCGGCGGTTACCTCAGAGGCAACGGTGACCTCAGAGGCAGCGATGACCTCAGAGGCGGCGGTTACCTCAGAGGCAACGGTGACCTCAGAGGCGGCGGTGACCTCAGAGGCAGCGGTGACCTCAGAGGCAACGGTGACCTCAGAGGCGGCGGTGACCTCAGAGGCGGCGGTGACCTCAGAGGCAACGGTGACCTCAGAGGCGGCGGTGACCTCAGAGGCGGCGATGACCTCAGAGGCGGCGGTGACCTCAGAGGCAACGGTGACCTCAGAGGCGGCGGTGACCTCAGAGGCAGCGATGACCTCAGAGGCGGCGGTGACCTCAGAGGCAACGGTGACCTCAGAGGCGGCGGTGACCTCAGAGGCGGCGGTGACCTCAGAGGCGGCGGTGACCTCAGAGGCGGCGGTGACCTCAGAGGCGGCGGTGACCTCAGAGGCGGCGGTGACCTCAGAGGCGGCGGTGACCTCAGAGGTGGCGTTGACCTCAGAGGCGGCGGTGACCTCAGAGGCGGCGGTGACCTCAGAGGTGGCGGTGACCTCAGAGGCGGCGGTGACCTCAGAGGCGGCGGTGACCTCAGAGGTGGCGTTGACCTCAGAGGCGGCGGTGACCTCAGAAGCGGCGGTGACCTCAGAGGCGGCGGTGACCTCAGAGGCGGCGGTGACCTCAGAGGCGGCGGTGTGACAGTGAAGCTGACCTTTTCGTTGCAGAATGTCAGCACTTCATTGTTTTATCCTATTAGACGTCAGTCTGAAATTCTGTCATATTTACTGTATGAATTCTTGAGTTTTGGCCAAAAATGTGTTTCATGAGGACACAATGATCTTTGATCGGCAAAATCTAATCTGCTCGTCCTTTCAGTCCAGGACGAGGTTCGAGCCAAACTCTGAAGAAATTTCATCAAGCAGCCCCTTCGCTCCCAGGACCCGGGGACAACAAAACGCCAGTTCTTCCTTATGAATTAAAACATTTCACATAATCCGATAACATCCCCAGCTCCACTTCAGCTGAACTGTGGAGCTATCGAACACAATTCCATTATCTTTACATTGAAATGATGATCTGAGGAGCACCGAAAGGCAGGAGAACACATCTGCTCGCAGCCTTTGTTCAAACAGAGTTTTTATATAACGCGTTCTGCGGCTCCGCCGTGCACACGCCCATGCTGACCCCTCCCCGCTCCCTGTAACACGAACATTTCAACGTCAACAACAATCAGCGGCATTAGTTTTCTATTTGCCTAATCTAATTCATGGCCAAACGGAGAGAATACACTGGAAGGACTAAATCTAATCGCATTCCCGACTAAATTGAGCCCCGATTGAACACAGCATCTCTCCTTGACCCCGTAAACAGCTGCAAAACCAATGATAACCTCATTTGTGCATTACAGAAACTTAATTTCTCCATTATGCGACTGAGTCGACGGCGAACGGTCAACATAACGGAGCAGCGCTGACCTGGGCGCCCCCCCCCGCCCAAAGACGGCTGGAAGAATGGGCATGAGGTCCGCGCTCGTCCTCTGAATAGATCCTGATGAAATCACCGCTCGCACAAAAGAAATGGCCGACGGTTGCTGCGAGAGTTTACTCGCCGTGAACTTAGCCATAATTAATATTTACCCGACAATAAGGAGGACAGAGATGATGGAGCTGGATAACAAAGTGCATTCAGGAGCCTGAACTCAGGGTTTCCTGCAGCAGCCAAACACAGCCGTAAGGTACATAAAACGAGCTATTACAGCCCTCATAATGTGCTGCTAAAGCGGCTTCACAAGCGTTTCATAAGTTCAGAATCAGATTTATGTTGCCGTGCGTCTGAGAAACGCAGAAGAAGAAGAAGAAGGTGTCACAAAGCTGCTCGTGTGGCCAAAATGAGCTGCAAAAAACACACAAAATCCGTGTTAGGCATGGGAAAAAAGGCCCAACACACACTCACACAGGGAGGCTCTGTTACAATAAAGCTGTTGTCAGGAGGCTCCTGTTCTGGGACCCGAACAGCTGGAGCGCATTAGGGGACGACCGGCTGTAAACGCAGGACACACACTCATTAACGCACGTTTTCCCAAACATTCCCGCAACCTTTTATGCAAAATACCAGCGACAGGCACGATGTGGCGAATGCATAACTACGTGCACCTGAGTGGGTTTTCTGTGCAGGAGCAGGAATCCATCTCAGAAATGACACAGTTTGCATTTAAATCGGTCAGAAATGAGCTTTCTGCTGTGTTTTGTTGAATATTTGCTGTGAATCGAAGGTTTTCGGCTGGAAAAGAACAACAGTTTAGGACCGATTACTGGATAATTCTGCAGAGAAAGGTGAGGCTTCAGGTCCCGTCAGGCCGGCCGGGGTCAACCCTTTAAAAGTTGCTTTTTTTAAATTTACTTTTTATTAGGGATGGGAATTGATAAGATTTTTACGATTCCAATTCCATTTTCGATTCTGCTTAACGATTCGGTTCTTTGTCGGTTCCCTTATCGATTCTCATTTGGAGAAAAAGGACAACAAACCGGTCGATTAGCATCAACTTTGTTTAGTTTAGAAGTAACACGAGTCATGACCTTACAAACGTCTATCATGGCCCGGGTAATTTAACTCTTCAACAAGAGTAACAACTCAACAAGATCCGGTTTTCGATTCCCATCCCTACTTTTTATTCGTTTTTACTTGGTAACACATATGTGCAAGTCGGGCACAAAAACACAACATGACATGGGGAAGGGAGGATTGTGCACTAAGTAAAACGGCAGAATCAACATAATACACACATCATACATAGAAATATAAGGATGCTGCTCGAAAATAGGGAAAAAAATTTAAAATAAAAAATCTTAATAGAGGGTTTGAGCTCAATCTATATGAAATCAGGCCTTACAGCTGACACATAGCTGAGCCATTTTGACCAGTTCTCTTCAAAAATATCAGTTTGGTTTCTCAATTTCAATGTAATTCTCTCCATAACATCTATATTATATTATATATGACATCAATCCACTCATTTATTGTTGGTTTTTCTTTCTTAAGCCACTTTCTGGTCAGAGCCTTTTTTACATCCCGCTAACAACACCCTCAAAAGGTATTTGTCCCACTTCGTGTATTCAAGTCCATCCAGATCACATCGGGACATAACTTTGAAGTTTTGAATGATGCTTTTTTAATAGACTTCTAACATCTCGCTCTTACTTTAAATTTACCGCAGGTGCCTTGATGAGGTCGATTATCGGGTGATTCATGGCAGACCTGGGAAACACCAGCTGGTGAAGCACATTTCTTCCGTATCACATGATCTTCATCAACAGATACGAACAGCTCAAAGGAGTGGATCTGTTACTGATGACCCGCATCAGGAAGGTAAGAGCTGTAGATGCTCCTGTTTAAGCAGGCGTGCACGTTTCCTCTCACGCACCGAAGGTTCTGCTGCTTTGACAGAACTTCTGCAGCTTTTATAAACACTTCCTGAGGAGAATAAGTCCAGCAGGGACTGCTCTAACTGTTCACTTCTAACGATGAGCTAAATAACTGGAGTGAGCCAGGCTTACGTCAGCCACCAGACACTTTTAACTCCGACACCCACGGTCGCTGGGCTCAGCCAGCATTAATTAACACCACGTAGACACGACTCTGGAAACAAACTCAGATGGAAAAGTTGATTTCTGTCTGAAAGGAATCAAAACGGTGAAACAACATCCAAAAACACGAGTTAAGACTTCCTTTTAAAGAGGAGAGATCATGAAAAACTCTGTTTGGGCCCTGCAGGTCTGATCGGTTTCAGTGAGTCAGTGGGGTCACATGGCACTGAAAGGATCGGATTATTGGTTACATTACAATCAGACTGAGTTATTAAGTGCATGTTGAAAATCACAAGGTCATGGAACGCAAACAGAAAACGGGGCTGAAAACAACATACAGATGCCCACTGACGATGCTGTGGGACTTACAAGCCTTCATTTCAAATAATATCCACGGTATAAATGTTATGACAATAATTTACAATTATTTTAGGCTATAGTGCACTGCACAGGCTGGCGGGCTACTGCTGCGGTACCGGCCTCCTGCCCTGGCTTGGCTAGCTGTTGGTGAAGTTAGCTAGCTGTCGTTGAAGTTGGCTAGCTCTCGGTGAAGTTAGCTAGCTGTTGGTGAAGTTGGCAAGTTGTCGGTGAAGTTGGCTAGCTGTCGGTGAAGTTAGCTAGCTGTCGGTGAAGTTAGCTAGCTGTCGGTGAAGTTGGCAAGTTGTCGGTGAAGTTGGCTAGCTGTCGGTGAAGTTAGCTAGCTGTCGGTGAAGTTGGCAAGTTGTCGGTGAAGTTGGCTAGCTGTCGGTGAAGTTAGCTAGCTGTCGGTGAAGTTGGCTAGCTGTTGGTGAAGTTGGCAAGTTGTCGGTGAAGTTGGCTAGCTGTCGGTGAAGTTAGCTAGCTGTCGGTGAAGTTGGCTAGCTGTCGGTGAAGTTGGCTAACTGTCAGTGAAGTTGGATAACTGCTGTTGAAGTTTGCTAGCTGTCGGGGAAGTTGGCTAGCTGTCGGGGAAGTTGGCTAGCTGTCGGTGAAGTTGGCTAGCTGTCGGGGAAGTTGGCTAGCTGTCGGTGAAGTTGGCTAGCTGTCAGGGAAGTTGGCTAGCTGTCGGTGAAGTTGGCTAGCTGTCGGTGAAGTTGGCTAGCTGTCGGGGAAGTTACCTAGCTGTCGGTGAAGTTAGCTAGCCGTCTGTGAAGTTGGCTAGCTGTCGGTGAAGTTGGCTAGCTGTCGGTGAAGTTGGCTAGCTGTCGGTGAAGTTGGCTAGCTGTCGGTGAAGTTGGCTAGCCGTCTGTGAAGTTGGCTAGCTGTCGGTGAAGTTGGCTAGCTGTCGGTGAAGTTGGCTAGCTGTCGGTGAAGTTGGCTAGCTGTCGGTGAAGTTGGCTAGCTGTCGTGACGTTGGCTAGCTGTCGGTGAAGTTGGCTAGCTGTTGGTGAAGTTGGCGCTGTAGCCGTTTTTGCTCGTCAGCCTGACCGCTGCAACCGCCCGTGTCGCCGCTTGTCGAGGCTTTTCTGACTCATTTCGAAGCGTCATGCAACTCTTCCTTCTTTTTGAAAAATAATTGTAAATTCAACCGTCTTTTTGACATGTTTGATTGAAAAGGTAACTCTTTGCTCCCAAGATTCCGCAAATTTCAAAAGATTTTGTCTGCAAAGCGGGGTTTGATGACCAGTAGCTTTCAGTGCATCAACAGATCTCCGAGTCTTTCAAATGACGTCGTTTTATCTTAATAAACAACATTAAATTCATGGGATTTGTTCGGAATATTATTGTTTTATTTTATACATTTTTAAAAACTTTTAAAAAAATATTATCAATATTATTTCATATTAACATTACTTAATATTAATATTAATATTATTTTATTTATATTTATTTTAAATATATATTTTTTTTATACGATCGGCCCAAATAAGTCCCGGAACACGGGCAGGCCAAAACCAAGAGGTATCCAAATTAAGCTCTGCAAGTGAAAAAGGTCCGTTTAATAGAGGGGGAAGGGGCTGCTGTACTGTGTTTCTGTGGTATTGTGACCAAAGCATGTCGCAGGCGTTTCATTAAGACTTCAGGAAATGGTGTCAGCTTATGAAATAAGGACATATTATGTCTTCTTTAAGGATCCAGTTAGACTACAATGTGTAGGAGGTTCACAAATGCTCATCAGCCAGGAAAACAGTGATTTCATCATAGCAAATAAAAAGCCATTTTAAAGAGATAAAGCATGAACCTGCTGCTGCTGCATCTGTCACAGATTCAGAGTCTTTCAGGGAAATCAGCCGCACAGTGTGGTTCACACGCTCTCTCCACCCGTCTCTTACAGCCTGCTTCAGTCCAAGTGTGAGCTTGAGTATCGATGCCTCTTACACCTTTTTCCTCCACTCCCTCTCCTCTGCTCCTCGGAGAGAGAAGAGGCTGGCGTGGAGAGGCACGAGCCCCTGTGAAGTGGCTTTATCGTGCAGGCAGAGGACTCTGTCTGAAGGCTGAGTGGCAGGCGGCAGAAGCCATTAAGATAGAGCCGCTATCTCCGGCTGCCAGGGCCTCTGAGAGCAGGCGGGGGCTCAGGCCACGGCCGGCCACGCACACACCTGCTCTCCTGGGGTACTTCAACCGACATGCAGCGACATGGATGTGGACGAGTGTGTTCATTCACACTTTACAAGCGAGTCCTTCTCTTTATCTCTGCGTGTCTGTGCTTTGCAGCCCCCCCCCCCCCCCGACCCATTCGCTCCTGCAGGTGCTGAGGCTGAGCAGATAAATGTGCAGGCGGAGGCCAGAAGACGAGTCTGGGAGCCTTTTATCAGAGCGCCGCGGGGTCAATGATGGCTGGTACAGTAGAGAAGCTAACCCTGCAGCATAGTTACAGTCTGTGTTTTACGTTGTTGTTAGGGCCGGGCAGCGATTAAAATGTTTAATCTAATTAATCATGATTTCCCTGATTAATTACGATTAATCGCATTTGTACGCAGAATCCAAAAATGAATCCAAAAGTACTGTATAGCTTTTAGCATTTAGCTTTATTTTAAATGTGCTGCCATATGAATGAAAGTGCCATAACATTTGTTGTGCAAACACACTTTTAACATCAGCATCTTTCTGTAGTTTTTATGTAGAAGCCTCGCTCCACTGTCTGTTTCCTTGAATGACTTGCTGCTATCAGTTGTGTGTTTTGCCTTTAAGTGATATTTTAGACTGGAACTACTACGCTGAGAAGACAATTCAACTTGGCAGTGTTTACAGATGACTTTGGTTCTGTCGACTCCGCCGTCTGGAAGAACTTTAACATGAAAATGGCCGAGTAAAAGTTCCGTACCCTTCTCCATGTTTGGTGGATCCGCCGATTACTTTCTTTTCCTGTTCCACAGCAGACAGCAGCAGACTTTTACAGAATAAAAGCCTGTGAGCAGCAGACTTTTACAAAATAAAAGCCTGTGAGCAACAGACTTTTACAGAATAAAAGCCTGTGAGCAGCAGACTTTTACAAAATAAAAGCCTGTGAGCAACAGACTTTTACAAAATAAAAGCCTGTGAGCAACAGACTTTTACAAAATAAAAGCCTGTGAGCAACAGACTTTTACAATAATAAAATAAATAATAAAACAGGCGCCCCATGTACAGAGGCTATAGTCCTCGCTGCAGCTGGCCCCGGTTTGAGTCCCGCATCGGACGGCTCTGTGCTGCATGTTGTTCCCCCTCTCTCTGCCCCCTGCTTCCTGTCTCTCTGAACTTTCCCATCCATTAAAGGCACAAACGCCCCCAAAAATAATAATAATAAAAATAAAAAAACCTGCGTTAATGCGCTTATCGGTGTTAAATAATTAAGGAGTTAACTCGTCCAGCCCTAATTGTTTTCTCCGGTTTTCTTCTCTTACATCCAGTTTTTTGGACTCCCTGATTGTTTCAGCCTTGTTCATAAGTAAAGAAAAGCAACGGGTTGGGTTCCCAGTTAGCATAAAGAGTAATCTGAGTACTTTAACATGTTCCGAAGGGACAGCAACACTGCAGCAGAGCCAAGTCTGAGGCTCCTGAATGCCTTAGAAATGGAGCAGATTTCTTCTCTGAAATATCAGAAAACAAAGCCTGAAATGTCGTCCTGACTCTGATCGACTGATCCGTTTGGTTGAAGCTCGTCCTCCACAGATGGCTCATCCTGGGGAGGATTGTTCTAAAGTGCCCTCTTCTACATTTCCAGCAACAGCTTCCCAGATGGTTCCGCGTCACAAACCATCTGGCGTGGCAGGTTAGAAATGTGGAAGTGAGAATTATTCTGGAGCCTGATTTTCAAGGAGGGGTTTCAGCCCGATGCCACAGACATCAGCTGGGATGAGTACGACACCAGAACCCCGGCTGGGGCCAGATGTGCTGGAACATCTGTTTAAAAATGACCAACAGATCCAAAGATCTGAAAAGCTGAAGGTATCAGAACTAATTCCAGAGAATCAGAGCATCAGCCTCCCGTTCGAGCTCCTGGTTCTGCACCTTCTAACTTTTATCTATTCAACACGTCTCTGATCTCTGGTTCTTTCAGACACACTGGAAAAAATGCCCCTCCAAAAATAAGTAAAAAAAACAACAAATAAAATACGTTTTTGCTTGAAAAAAAGAAAAAAAATCTGCCAATGGAACTAGTGAAAATCGGCTTGGTGAGATTTCTTGAAATAAAATGTGATATTTAGGACTTTTGAGATAAAAGTGATCTTGAAATTAGCTTAAAAACCTCTTCAAATGACAAAAAAAAAGCTTGTTTCATATGATATGTGACTCAAAACAATTTGTTTTCAAGACTTTTTCATTTAACAAGACATTCCAGATGTATTGTATTAAAACAAGTCCCTATATCTGGCTGAAATGGTGCTTGTTAGGCAGTTGTGTCTGATATTAAGTGTAATGAGATACTCAATGAGACAAATATACTTGGTAAGATTTAGATTTTTTCCAGCACATATTTAAACAGGTCTGTGTTCTTCCTCTGAAACCTTCTTTAGACGCCTCGTCTCTAAGGAACCACGGACCAGTCGTCTGCACAGTTAACATCTCTGATTATTGAGCTTCATCGTTCAGAAAAGGCTCCTGCTGAGGTAACCAATGACTGCAGAGCTGCTGTCCATCACACCATCAGCACAGTTTAGAGTCCTGGGCTGGAATTACGGATTAAATCCTTCTATTGATAGAATAACTGGGAGGTTATTCTGTTTGGTTCCCTCTGGGCTGCTAAGGATCTCAGACTAAGGCTGTGTTCGAAACCGCAAACTACATACTGCATACTGCATACTGCATACTACATACTGCATACTACATACTGCATACTGCATACTACATACTGCATACTACATACTACATACTACATACTGCATACTACATACTGCATACTACATACCAGCCGCGGCCGCTGTATTTGGGCAGGATGGGCAGAGCCCCGCCTTCCACACCCCCAACCTTTCTTTTATAGATAAAATATAGATAATTATAAATTATAGATAAAATATTTATTTCAACTTCAATCACAGTGGGAATCGTATTACACCATATTGTGGCTTGTGACGGACTTTGCGAGTGGAATCTGTTTTTATTTTCGCTGAAATATAGCCGACCTCCAGTGTGGCTGCTTAACGTTAGCTCTATGGCCACTGGCCAGGGCAGATGCCTGGCTGCCCTCAGCTAAGCCCGGCCCCGCCGAACTCTCGAGCACATTCTACCAATCAGAATCACTGTAGGCCCATACGTAGCATAATATCATTACATTTAGCGCGCCTGTATAGATGCTATTGGGGCAGGTGTATGATCTGCCCTGGACATGGAAAGGACTCAAAGAGTTTAAGAAATATATTACTCCGCCCATCTAGCCAGTGGGAACTTCAGTGCCGCCAAATTCCCCTACAAACTTGTTGGATAAAACGGATAACTATGTCGGATTTGATGATGGATATTGGCTGTTTAATCCGGATTCACGTTTGTGGTAGGTAAAGATTTTACTTTATAGTTGCTATCTTACAAAGTTTAAGTGATTGTGAACGAAGTCTTTGCAAAATGGGAAACTGGGAGTGATTTAATGAAATATCTTAGCTTGATGAGCAAAGCAATGTTGAGACAGTAAACAATGTGTTGACAGCTTCGTACATGTACAGTAGGTTACTTGTCTGCTAGCTTAGGTTTCCCCAAGACTAGCTAAAAACGTTGCTACACACTGTCCCGCCTACTGCTATATTACTCTGCACAATTAAGCTCAGGAGCGAGTCAGTCTGATAGTAGGCTACAGTGAGGGAAGTTTTAACCATGGCTGCTAGCATCGAACCTGTACTCAATGGCGTTGAGTTTCTCTTGGAGAACTCATTTGAAAGACTAGATTTGGGAACAAAATTGGCTATTAAAAACCTCGGCCCCCATAAACCTGATATTAATATAGTTCAGCAAACAATGGATAAGGGTAGGTCTTTCAATCGGACGTTTTCCCGTGCGTGGTATGACAAAAAGCCCTGGCTCTCTGGTTGTTCCAATAGGAATAAAATGTTCTGTTTTCCCATGCTTGCTCTTCCAATCGCCTGGCACGGGGGGACAAGGGGATATGTGGAGCACTGTCGGTGTGTGTGACATGAAGCATTTTTCGGAAAAGGCAAAAAAACACGAGTCCAGCAAGGTGCATCTGAATTGTGCCATGAAATTAGCCATGCAATGCTTTGCGACAAGTTTCCCTCTAATTGAAATGTAGGCAGTATTAATTCCTTTCACAAACTTTCTCTTCGCTCATTTTCATGGGGCTTTTGTGTTTGTTGTATGGCAGACTTTTATGTGAGTGCGCACCTCTCCCCCTGCGTGTGGTTGCATAGACTATTGGCCTATTGCGTATGCTCCATAAAAGCTTGCATTTTGATAACGCAGATCATCTGCCCCGCCTATTTTCCAGACCACGAGCCGCTACTGCTACATACTACATACTACATGCTACATACTGCATACTACATACTGCATACTACATACTGCATACTGCATACTACATACTGCATACTACATACTACATGCTACATACTGCATACTACATACTACATGCTACATGCTACATACTGCATACTACATACTACATGCTACATACTGCATACTACATACTACATACTGCATACTGCATACTGCATGCTACATACTGCATACTACATACTACATACTACATGCTACATACTGCATACTACATACTGCATACTACATACTGCATGCTACATACTGCATACTGCATACTACATACTACATACTGCATACTGCATACTACATACTGCATGCTACATACTACATACTGCATACTACATACTACATGCTACATACTGCATACTACATACTACATGCTACATGCTACATACTGCATACTACATGCTACATACTACATACTAAATACTGCATACTACACACTGCATACTACATACTACATACTGCATACTACATACTGCATACTACACACTGCATACTACATACTGCATACTACATACTGCATACTACATACTACACACTACATGCTGCATACTGCATACTGCATACTACATACTACATGCTACATACTACATACTGCATACTGCATACTACATACTGCATGCTACATACTACATACTGCATACTACATACTACATGCTACATACTGCATACTACATACTACATGCTACATGCTACATACTGCATACTACATGCTACATACTACATACTGCATACTAAATACTGCATACTACACACTGCATACTGCATACTACATACTGCATACTACACACTGCATACTACATACTGCATACTGCATACTACACACTGCATACTACATACTGCATACTGCATACTACATACTACATACTGCATGCTACATACTGCATGCTACATACTGCATACTACATACTACACACTGCATACTACATACTATATACTGCATACTACATACTGCATACTACACACTGCATACTACATACTGCATACTGCATACTACACACTGCATACTACATACTGCATACTGCATACTACACACTGCATACTACATACTGCATACTGCATACTACACACTGCATACTACATACTGCATACTGCATACTGCATACTACATACTACATACTGCATGCTACATACTACATACTGCATACTACATACTGCATACTACACACTGCATACTACATACTGCATACTGCATACTACACACTGCATACTACATACTGCATACTGCATACTACATACTACATACTGCATACTACATACTACATGCTACATACTACATACTACATACTGCATACTGCATACTACACACTGCATACTACATACTACATACTACATACTGCATACTACATACTACACACTGCATACTACATACTACATACTACATACTACATACTACATACTGCATACTCATCGAACAGACAGTATGCAGAGCGTTTACCCACAATGCATTTCGCTCCTGCCCGAGCTGAAATCAGCCGGCCTGAAGCTGATTTCTCTTAAGCTCTAAACTCTGTAAACTTTAGCAACATTTGAAACATTTTCAGGAGAGAAAGTAGTCGTTTAGATCCCCAACGTGTTGAAAACCTGACAAAATACCGGCTGTTTACCATTTTGTTCCCACGAATTCGGCGCTACTAAAGCTAGCCGCAGTGAGCTAATGCACTTCCTGTTATTTTCACAAAATAAAATACCCGTTGCCTTTTATCATAGGGAAAGCCATTACGATACAATTGGTGCTTTTGTTTTGAAAACAGGAAGTGAACCTACCCTCGTTGTAGCTAGCTTGAAACTGCCGTTTTGACAGGAAATGACGATCGGCGACGTCACGCTACATTCCATCTTGGGTAGTTTGAGTATGAGTACTAACCTCACGATGCATACCCAACATTTAGGAGAATCTAGTATGCATCCGGGAACTTCTCCTTACTCAAACTCGCATACTAACTCAGAATGTTAGTATGAGTAGTAGGAGAAGGCGGTTTCGAACACAGCCCTAGTCTCTGACTTGCCATCCAAAATTATGTTTATTCTACTTTATAATAATATTTTATGGTTATTTGCTTGGTTTTTGGCAGCAGATGATTCAAATTAACACTTTTTTTTTTAACTAGATAAATACCTTCTTATTGAAATGCACAAAAAAAAACCTGTAATGCTCAATTTTCTCTCATAATAACTCAAAAAGTTAGCATGAGTAGTAGGAGTAGTATGCAGTTTGGAACACAGCCTAATTCTTGATTTCAAATTTAATTCTCACACCTCATCCTGACTGAACGCGAGTGATGTCTCTCCGTCCAGCGATGACGCCGACCCCTTACAAAATCGCCCACGCCGTCTCTATCTGGATGACATTTCGCGGCGGCGTCCCGCCCCTAAACACTTCTTATTGGTTGAAATGAACACGCTGCTTCCTGTTGACAAGCTAGTTAGCAACAGCTTAGCATCACTCAGGGAATAATGGACGAGGAGAAGCTGATCTTTACCCGTGGAACAGCACCCGATGGTTTATGACCCCAAAGATCTGAACCGAAGGAGCCAGAGAACTTGGTGTTTCAGGTACTTTCTGAACCAATGGAATCGTCACGCTGCACATCAGGACACCCTCGCGAAATTTCGTTGTCGTATCGCGTCAGTTTCGCTTTCGCTCAATTCAAACACGTTCAGTCTTGTTTTTCTCTGAACTGTAATTCACTACAATCCGGCATCAGGTGGAGCTCCTTTCATCCAGCGGCGTCAATTCAGCCAAAGCTAAGCTACGGCGAGGTCACTATAGTCACATGACTACAGTATCAATCAATAAATATACATGCCCAGCAAATAATCACCACAAAAGTCTGCTATGTAGTTGATCTGTGTGCAAATGCAGTCTCACTCACACCCCGCTAACATAACAATGGACTCGTCTCCGTCTCCCTGTTAGCATTAGCATTAGCATTAGCCTCGTTAACAGCCTGAATCCCGCCTTCACTACCTGGTCCTCCTTCCTCCGCCACTGGGGCAACGTTGGACCCCTTTTTTTGGTGATAAATAAATCTAAAATGTTCTGCTTCCTTTTCATAATTTACATTAATTAGCAAACAACAAATCCTGCTAATAACATCAGCTTTGACCTCCAGGCTCCGTCATCTCGTGGGAAGAAGGGGGGGGCTGGGAGATACCACATTTCAAAAGGGGATACAAGTGTTGGGGAAGATTAAGACTAAAATACTTAGATTATGTTGTTCAGAATTTCATTTGTAGTTCATTTATATGTATTAAATAATAGAATAATCAATACAAATTGACACAGCTCCACTCATTACTCCAACATAAACCATGAATACCTGGGCCTGGCCCCCTGCTCCTCACTTTAAAGGTCTTCCTTGTGCTTCCTGCTGACCAATGAGGCGCACAGACGCTGCACGGCCGCTGAAATCAGGCGCTCTGAGTCTGCAGCTGCCTCAAAGTCCTTTAAAACTCTCAGAAATCCAATGCATTTATCACACATGTTTACATGAACACGCATCTAAATGTCAGTCACCTTGTCCCTTCTTTCAAAGCACTTCATAACATTAATATAAAGTTCTATAGAAAAACAAACTTTTGCCATTATGGACGGTTATAAAGAGGACAGATTTGGTGCTGTGCAGAGCGAGGAATAAAATAACAAACGTATAGAAATGCAGATGATAACCGTCACAATGCAGCTTTCTGCATTTCTCTGAGACTCCTGAAGCTTTGTGAGGCTTTCTGCTCCGTATGCACAGGTGAACGCAGAATATACCCATCTGGAAATGGTCGTGTCCCTCCGTCTTTCTGCACAAAGGATGCACGGCTTTGCAACTTTGAAGGACAGGCACAAAAGATGAACTGACATGATGCTGTCTTTGTGTGACGTTTGTAATGCCGTTACAATGCAGCTATAGCGTGCTTGCTTGGTGAATAAAGCCGGTGTCCGTGACTTTGTACCCGAGCCAGACTGCCTCCAACCCAAGCTTTTAGTTGGGTCCTAATGGAAAATAAACTCAGCTTTGTGTGTCCCGCCTGCGAGTTTCAGCTCTTATGAAATTACACCTTTTGTGTACTTCTCCGTGTTTGCATACGTGGTCACCTTTTCTTTATTTTGGTCGTAAATCATTCACTTCTTATTTATCTTCCCAGGTTAGTTTTTCATTAACCCGAAGATCACGAGAAACAAGCGAAAAAGCAGCTTGTTTACCGCGCACGGCAGGGAAAAGTGTGCACATTCAATGTCCAGCATCCCCGATTAGAAACAGAGACGAACCGTCTCAGGATAAAATCAGTTCAATAAAACAGAAGCCTCACAGACCCAGAGAAGTGAGTTTATATCCCAGAATTAACCGTTTTCCTCTCTCACAGAGGTGGGTAGTAACAAGTTACTTTTACTCGAGTAAGTTTTATAAAACATTATACTTCCAGGAGTAGTTTTAAATCTCTATACTTTTTACTTTTCCCTGAGTAGATGTGTGCAGCAGAAACTGTCCTCTTACTCCGCTACATTAGGCTACAATGAGCTGGTTACTTTTCTTCTTACCTCTTTGGTATTCTACGCCTCATTATTTTTATCCCCCCGCGTACGCCTCATTTTAATGTTTTATTCTGACAGAGAGAGAGACTTCCGCCAAAGGCTCTACCACCTGACTGTGTTCCACCAATCAGACGCAGCCGTGCAGTCTGGTCACGTGACCGTACTCGATCTCAGTGGCGGGACGGGTTAGCTTTAGCATTAGCAGTCGTAGCAAACAAACAAAGAAACAGATGAAAAATGTCAGAACCAACGGTGGGAAATGAAGACGCAGACGAGGCCTCATACTGAAAGCATGTTTACCTTACAAAGAGTGAGAAACAGCAGCTACATTATGTGTCTTCTGTGGCAACCAAAACAAACGCACATTTCAGCAGAAACTCAACATCTAACTTGAGGAAACATGTAGCGCTAAGTTTCCTAAACTCGTTTTTCCCCCATGGATAGGTGAATGTTTGTTTTTTAGGTTACATATGGGTTACATATGTTTTAAACATTTCCTAGGGCTCTTTTATTTTTAAGTTCTTGAATTTACCTGGATTATTTTAATTTAAGCTATTTAAGCTATTTTGTAATTAATGAATTCATTTTAATTTATTTTATCAATTGGATGAACTCTAATTTGCCTAAAGATGATTATTTAGTATTTTTGTCTGTCTGATTGAATGCTTGTGTTAACAAATAAATCAGACGTTCCTCAACAGTTACTCAGTACTTGAGTAGTTTTTTCACAGAGCACTTTTTTACTCTTACTCAAGTAATTATTTGGATGACGACTTTTTACTTTGACTTGAGTCATATTATTCTGAAGTAACAGTACTTTTACTTGAGTACAATTTTTGGCTGCTCTCCGTCTCCTCTGAGCTTTGGTTTAGACCTCGGTACCTCCAGGAGCAGCTGATCAGCGGACCTGAGGCAACGAGCGGGAGGTAAGATTGGGCAAAAATAACTAAAATAATCTTAAAATGAACCCTAAAATGCACAGGCAGCCAGTGGAGAGAAGCCAGGATAGGGCTCCCTCCGAGCAGCAGCGTTCTGAACCAACTGGAGACGCCCGAGATAAGACCGGCTAACTCCAAAGTAAAGAGCGTTACAGTAATCCAGCCGAGCTGTAATGAAGGCATGAATTACTGTTTCAAAATACTGTTTTTAAAAGAATTTGGTTCATCTTTGCCGGCTGCCTGAGATGATAGAAACAGGACTCGACCACTGCTCCAACCCGGCGATCTAATTTAAGATCACCGTCTATTTTAAAACCCAAATTAGAGATTTTGTGCTTCAAATAAGACGTCACAACATAACAAACGCTGTAAAACACATGAACGGGGTTCGTGAACGCAGTGAAAACGTGCAGCAGCATTCACAAGCGTCACGCGTTAGAAAATCTTTATTTCATTTAAATGTTCAAAAGAAAAGGGAAAGAAACGGCTAACGAAGTTACGCCAGACATAAAAAGTGGCTATAAAAGAAAGAAAGAACCATCCAAACGAGGTGTTCTGACCCATGTTTCTGGGCCCGTTAAGTGAAATTTAGCCATTTAGTTTAAGTGGAATATTTCTGTGTGTTCCACTAAAAGAAACGAAGCATCTCTGCAGGTTTTTATCCGTTTCAGAGCTCAGTCATCAACTCTGATCCTCGACTCTGTTCAAATTATTCTGCTGGTGAGAAAAACTGAAAATGTATCATGTGACACGTCCAACCAGGGATGGGAATCTCTGGAACCGGTTCCGATTGGTTCAATCCATCAACATCATTTGCCTTTATGCTTAAGGATTCCCTTATCGATGCCCATAGAAACAACGACGTCATTTTTAAATCCAGGTTAAAAACATTTCTGTTCTCATGTGTCTATGCATGAAATCTGCACGATATCGTTGAACTCATCTGGACTGTTGCTTGATTTTAAATTAATTTAAATTATTTTATTTGTTTCTCTTTATATTCTTTTATGTATTTTTAATGCTTCTCTTTCACTCCCTGCTGCAATGCTTTTATTTTATGTAAAGCACTTTGAATTGTTTTGGACATGAAATGTGCTACAAATACATTTGATTTGATTTTGATCTTGTTCAGTGTTCAGAGACTCATAATAACTTGATAAAATGTGTTTTGTTGACACTGAAAAACTGTGAGGCCTACTTTTTCCACACAGAGGAAACCCACAGGAATCGATAAAGACTCGGATCGATAAGCACTGATATCGATAAAATCTTATCAATTCCCATCCCTACATCCATCAGGACAGAAGTGTTGCCTTAGTTATTCAGATTAGTGGCGATAACAGGCGTCCCTCACATCATCGAACCGCTCACCATCAGAGATGGCGACTGGTAGGGATGGGAATCGAAAACCGGTTCTTGTTTAGAACCGGTTCCCGGTGTTTCAATTCCTTGGAATCGTTTGGCGATTTTGCAAACGATTCCCTTTTATCGATTCCAGTGGGCGCGAATGACGTCACCACGCAGCGTTGCGTGGCGAGTCCAGCGCAGCCAGCAGCCAACAGTAAACATGGCGCCCAAGCGGTACAAACGCTCGAAAGTTTGGTTACACATCCCTAAAAAAGACGACAACAGGGCAACTTGCAAAGTGAATATTTCACCAAAGGGAGGAAATACTACCAACATGCAATAACTATGAATGAATGATTAACGTCGGTGAATCTGAACCCAGCAGCGTTAGCAACGTTAGCATGTCCTCGGCTAACACTGCAGGTAACTAACTAACAAACACTGCCTATCATGTTAGCGCCATTTGCCTGATTGTAAAAGCTGCTGTTAGTAACGGTTAAGGTTAAATGAATGCCTTCTCAGGCATTACATTTAGATGAAATCATGAGAGACAGAGCCTGACTGGCTCAGAGCCAGAGGCTGGTGGTACTACCCCCAGTTCACCTCTACCTCCAGCTTCTCCTTTCACCAGAGCAGGAAGAGTTAAATTACCCAGGCCAGGATAGACCAATGTGGACCTCACCGTTGTTGGGTTTGTGAGGTCATGACTCGTGTTACTTCTAAACTAAACAAAGTTGATGCTGATCGACCGGTTTGTTGTCCTTTTTCTCCAAATGAGAATCGATAAGGGAACCGACAAAGAACCGAATCGTTAAGCAGAATCGAAAATGGAATTGGAATCGTAAAAATCTTATCAATTCCCATCCCTAGTCTGGTTTAAGGAAGAAGTTACAGCAGATTATCACTTTTAAAACTCCCCAAGCTTTGCTTTTATCTCTGGGAGCTGTTGCCTCCCCCCCAACGTTCTCCCCCAACCCAAAGCTGTCAGAATGCTGCCTCCTTGGGTCTGAGGCTGAATGGGGGGATTTGGCAGCGCTCCCGTCTCTCTTAAAGCACATATTTATGCACCAAATCTCTGCACTTTGTGTTTCTCCACGTCAAGGCGAAGGCTCAGCCCTGGATTGATGTGGCCTGGCAGCCCCCTGTGTACTTGCTCTAAGGAAGAAGGGGTGGGGGGGGGGACGACAGACAAAACAGAAGAACCGATGGAGAGAGCGGAGGAAATCTAGAGTAGAGATGATTCTCTGATTTTCTACACAGGCTTTGTGGCCCTGGAAGGCTGTTTATATATATGTGAGTGTTCTTTAAGTCCATTGGTGGAAACAAGAGGAGAGGAGATTGTGCCATCCACTGCCTGAGGGTGATGCTGAGCCTATATATTTAAGCCCTGCTATGTTCCTCACTTAACAATAACGCCCACTAGTTTTAATTTAATGCTGTCATTTCTCAGTGAATAATCCACTTCCAGTTTCTATGTCAGAGCCGGGGAAATAAATCTAATCTCATCTCCGAACAGACAGGGTGTGAGCGCCGATGCTGCCTTTAAGTTTTCGTTTGGTTTGTTGTAACATTTAGGCTTTAAAAGCAGAAATAACACACAAACACAGTCAAATATTTCTGACTGTGTGTGTGTGTTATTTCTGACTGTGTGTGTGTTATTTCTGACTGTGTGTGTGTGTGTTATTTCTGACTGTTTGTGTGTTATTTCTGACTGTGTTTGTGTGTTATTTCTGACTGTGTGTGTGTGTGTTATTTCTGACTGTTTGTGTGTTATTTCTAACTGGGTGTGTGTGTTATTTCTGACTGTGTGTGTGTGTTATTTCTGACTGTGTGTGTGTGTGTGTTATTTCTGACTGTTTGTGTGTTATTTCTGACTGTGTTTGTGTGTTATTTCTGACTGTGTGTGTGTGTTTGTGTGTTATTTCTAACTGTGTGTGTGTGTTATTTCTGACTGTGTTTGTGTGTGTGTGTTATTTCTGACTGTGTTTGTGTGTGTGTGTTATTTCTGACTGTGTGTGTGTGTTATTTCTGACTGTATGTGTGTGTTATTTCTGACTGTGTGTATGTGTGTGTTATTTCTGACTGTGTGTGTGTGTTATTTCTGACTGTGTGTGTGTGTGTGTTATTTCTGACTGTGTTTGTGTTATTTCTGACTGTGTGTGTGTGTTATTTCTGACTGTGTTTGTGTGTGTGTTATTTCTGACTGTGTTTGTGTGTGTTATTTCTGACTGTGTTTGTGTGTGTTATTTCTGACTGTGTGTGTGTGTGTTATTTCTGACTGTGTGTGTGTGTTATTTCTGACTGTGTGTGTGTTATTTCTGACTGTATGTGTGTGTTATTTCTGACTGTGTGTGTGTGTGTTATTTCTGACTGTGTTTGTGTGTTATTTCTGACTGTGTGTGTGTGTGTTATTTCTGACTGTTTGTGTGTTATTTCTAACTGGGTGTGTGTGTTATTTCTGACTGTGTGTGTGTGTTATTTCTGACTGTGTGTGTGTGTGTGTTATTTCTGACTGTTTGTGTGTTATTTCTGACTGTGTTTGTGTGTTATTTCTGACTGTGTGTGTGTGTTTGTGTGTTATTTCTAACTGTGTGTGTGTGTTATTTCTGACTGTGTTTGTGTGTGTGTGTTATTTCTGACTGTGTTTGTGTGTGTGTGTTATTTCTGACTGTGTGTGTGTGTTATTTCTGACTGTATGTGTGTGTTATTTCTGACTGTGTGTATGTGTGTGTTATTTCTGACTGTGTGTGTGTGTTATTTCTGACTGTGTGTGTGTGTGTGTTATTTCTGACTGTGTTTGTGTTATTTCTGACTGTGTGTGTGTGTTATTTCTGACTGTGTTTGTGTGTGTGTTATTTCTGACTGTGTTTGTGTGTGTTATTTCTGACTGTGTTTGTGTGTGTTATTTCTGACTGTGTGTGTGTGTGTTATTTCTGACTGTGTGTGTGTGTTATTTCTGACTGTGTGTGTGTTATTTCTGACTGTATGTGTGTGTTATTTCTGACTGTGTGTGTGTGTGTTATTTCTGACTGTGTTTGTGTGTGTTATTTCTGACTGTGTGTGTGTGTTATTTCTGACTGTGTGTGTGTTATTTCTGACTGTATGTGTGTGTTATTTCTGACTGTGTTTGTGTGTGTTATTTCTGACTGTGTTTGTGTGTGTTATTTCTGACTGTGTGTGTGTTATTTCTGACTGTGTTTGTGTTATTTCTGACTGTGTGTGTGTGTGTTATTTCTGACTGTGTGTGTGTTATTTCTGACTGTGTGTGTGTGTGTTATTTCTGACTGTGTGTGTGTTATTTCTGACTGTGTTTGTGTTATTTCTGACTGTGTTTGTGTGTGTTATTTCTGACTGTGTGTGTGTTATTTCTGACTGTGTTTGTGTTATTTCTGACTGTGTTTGTGTGTGTTATTTCTGACTGTGTGTGTGTTATTTCTGACTGTGTTTGTGTTATTTCTGACTGTGTTTGTGTGTGTTATTTCTGACTGTGTGTGTGTGTGTTATTTCTGACTGTGTGTGTGTGTGTTATTTCTGACTGTGTGTGTGTTATTTCTGACTGTGTTTGTGTTATTTCTGACTGTGTGTGTGTGTTATTTCTGACTGTGTGTGTGTGTGTGTTATTTCTGACTGTGTTTGTGTGTTATTTCTGACTGTGTGTGTGTGTGTGTTATTTCTGACTGTGTTTGTGTGTTATTTCTGACTGTATGTATGTGTTATTTCTGATTGTGTTTGTGTGTGTTATTTCTGACTGTGTGTGTGTTATTTCTGACTGTGTGTGTGTGTGTTATTTCTGACTGTGTGTGTGTTATTTCTGACTGTGTTTGTGTTATTTCTGACTGTGGTGTGTGTTATTTCTGACTGTGTGTGTGTGTGTGTTATTTCTGACTGTGTGTGTGTTATTTCTGACTGTGTGTGTGTGTTATTTCTGACTGTTTGTTTTATTTCTGACTGTTTGTGTTATTTCTGACTGTGTGTGTGTGTTATTTCTCACTGTGTGTGTGTTATTTCTGACTGTGTTTGTGTGTGTTATTTCTTACTGTGTGTGTGTGTGTGTGTGTTATTTCTGACTGTATGTGTGTGTTATTTCTGACTCTTTGTGTGTGTTATTTCTGACTGTTTGTGTGTGTTATTTCTGACTGTATGTGTGTGTTATTTCTGACTCTTTGTGTGTGTCATTTCTGACTGTGTTTGTGTGTGTTATTTCTGACTGTATGTGTGTGTTATTTCTGACTCTTTGTGTGTGTTATTTCTGACTGTGTTTGTGTGTGTTATTTCTGACTGTGTGTGTGTGTGTGTGTGTGTTATTTCTGACTGTGTTTGTGTGTGTTATTTCTGACTGTGTGTGTGTGTTATTTCTGACTGTATGTGTGTGATATTTCTGACTCTTTGTGTGTGTTATTTCTGACTGTGTTTGTGTGTGTTATTTCTGACTGTGTGTGTGTATGTGTGTTATTTCTGACTGTGTTTGTGTGTGTTATTTCTGACTGTGTTTGTGTGTTATTTCTGACTGTTTGTGTGTTATTTCTGACTGTGTTTGTGTGTGTTATTTCTGACTGTGTGTGTGTGTTATTTCTGACTGTGTTTGTGTTATTTCTGACTGTGTGTGTGTTATTTCTGACTGTGTGTTTGTGTTATTTCTGACTGTGGTGTGTGTGTGTGTGTTATTTCTGACTGTGTGTGTGTGTTATTTCTCACTGTGTGTTATTTCTGACTGTGTGTGTGTGTTATTTCTGACTGTGTTTGTGTGTGTTATTTCTGACTGTGTGTGTGTGATATTTCTGACTCTTTGTGTGTGTTATTTCTGACTGTGTTTGTGTGTGTTATTTCTGACTGTGTGTGTGTATGTGTGTTATTTCTGACTGTGTTTGTGTGTGTTATTTCTGACTGTGTTTGTGTGTTATTTCTGACTGTTTGTGTGTTATTTCTGACTGTGTTTGTGTGTGTTATTTCTGACTGTGTGTGTGTGTTATTTCTGACTGTATGTGTGTGATATTTCTGACTCTTTGTGTGTGTTATTTCTGACTGTGTTTGTGTGTGTTATTTCTGACTGTGTGTGTGTATGTGTGTTATTTCTGACTGTGTTTGTGTGTGTTATTTCTGACTGTGTTTGTGTGTTATTTCTGACTGTTTGTGTGTTATTTCTGACTGTGTTTGTGTGTGTTATTTCTGACTGTGTGTGTGTGTTATTTCTGACTGTGTTTGTGTTATTTCTGACTGTGTTTGTGTGTGTTATTTCTGACTGTGTGTGTGTTATTTCTGACTGTGTTTGTGTTATTTCTGACTGTGTTTGTGTGTGTTATTTCTGACTGTGTGTGTGTTATTTCTGACTGTGTTTGTGTTATTTCTGACTGTGTTTGTGTGTGTTATTTCTGACTGTGTTTGTGTGTGTTATTTCTGACTGTGTGTGTGTGTGTTATTTCTGACTGTGTGTGTGTGTGTTATTTCTGACTGTGTGTGTGTTATTTCTGACTGTGTTTGTGTTATTTCTGACTGTGTGTGTGTGTTATTTCTGACTGTGTGTGTGTGTGTGTTATTTCTGACTGTGTTTGTGTGTTATTTCTGACTGTATGTATGTGTTATTTCTGATTGTGTTTGTGTGTGTTATTTCTGACTGTGTGTGTGTTATTTCTGACTGTGTGTGTGTGTGTTATTTCTGACTGTGTGTGTGTTATTTCTGACTGTGTTTGTGTTATTTCTGACTGTGGTGTGTGTTATTTCTGACTGTGTGTGTGTTATTTCTGACTGTGTGTGTGTGTTATTTCTGACTGTTTGTTTTATTTCTGACTGTTTGTGTTATTTCTGACTGTGTGTGTGTGTTATTTCTCACTGTGTGTGTGTTATTTCTGACTGTGTTTGTGTGTGTTATTTCTTACTGTGTGTGTGTGTGTGTGTGTTATTTCTGACTGTATGTGTGTGTTATTTCTGACTCTTTGTGTGTGTTATTTCTGACTGTTTGTGTGTGTTATTTCTGACTGTATGTGTGTGTTATTTCTGACTCTTTGTGTGTGTCATTTCTGACTGTGTTTGTGTGTGTTATTTCTGACTGTATGTGTGTGTTATTTCTGACTCTTTGTGTGTGTTATTTCTGACTGTGTTTGTGTGTGTTATTTCTGACTGTGTGTGTGTGTGTGTGTGTGTTATTTCTGACTGTGTTTGTGTGTGTTATTTCTGACTGTGTGTGTGTGTTATTTCTGACTGTATGTGTGTGATATTTCTGACTCTTTGTGTGTGTTATTTCTGACTGTGTTTGTGTGTGTTATTTCTGACTGTGTGTGTGTATGTGTGTTATTTCTGACTGTGTTTGTGTGTGTTATTTCTGACTGTGTTTGTGTGTTATTTCTGACTGTTTGTGTGTTATTTCTGACTGTGTTTGTGTGTGTTATTTCTGACTGTGTGTGTGTGTTATTTCTGACTGTGTTTGTGTTATTTCTGACTGTGTGTGTGTTATTTCTGACTGTGTGTTTGTGTTATTTCTGACTGTGGTGTGTGTGTGTGTGTTATTTCTGACTGTGTGTGTGTGTTATTTCTCACTGTGTGTTATTTCTGACTGTGTGTGTGTGTTATTTCTGACTGTGTGTGTGTGTTATTTCTGACTGTGTGTTTGTGTTATTTCTGACTGTGGTGTGTGTGTGTGTGTTATTTCTGACTGTGTGTGTGTGTTATTTCTCACTGTGTGTTATTTCTGACTGTGTGTGTGTGTTATTTCTGACTGTGTGTGTGTGTTATTTCTGACTGTGTGTGTGTGTTATTTCTGACTGTGTGTGTGTGTTATTTCTGACTGTGTGTGTGTGTTATTTCTGACTGTGTTTGTGTGTGTTATTTCTGACTGTGTGTGTGTGTGTTATTTCTGACTGTGTTTGTGTGTGTTATTTCTGACTGTGTTTGTGTTATTTCTGACTGTGTGTGTGTTATTTCTGACTGTGTGTTTGTGTTATTTCTGACTGTGGTGTGTGTGTGTGTGTTATTTCTGACTGTGGTGTGTGTGTGTGTGTTATTTCTGACTGTGTGTGTGTGTTATTTCTCACTGTGTGTTATTTCTGACTGTGTGTGTGTTATTTCTGACTGTTTGTGTTATTTCTGACTGTGTGTTTGTGTTATTTCTGACTGTGTTTGTGTGTGTTATTTCTGACTGTTTGTGTTATTTCTGACTGTGTGTTTGTGTTATTTCTGACTGTGGTGTGTGTGTGTGTGTTATTTCTCACTGTGTGTTATTTCTGACTGTGTGTGTGTTATTTCTGACTGTGTGTGTGTGTTATTTCTGACTGTATGTGTGTGTTATTTCTGACTGTGTGTGTGTGTTATTTCTGACTGTATGTGTGTGTTATTTCTGACTGTGTGTGTGTGTTATTTCTGACTGTGTGTGTGTGTTATTTCTGACTGTGTGTGTGTTATTTCTGACTGTGTGTGTGTGTGTGTTATTTCTGACTGTGTGTGTGTGTTATTTCTAACTGTGTTTGTGTGTTATGTCTGACTGTGTGTGGGTGTTATTTCTAACTGTGTGTGTGTGTTATTACTGACTGTGTGTTATTTCTAACTGTGTTTGTGTGTTATTTCTGACTGTTTGTGTGTTATTTCTGACTGTGTGTTATTTCTAACTGTGTTTGTGTGTTATTTCTGACTGTTTGTGTGTTATTTCTGACTGTGTGTTATTTCTAACTGTGTTTGTGTGTTATTTCTGACTGTGTGTGTGTTATTTCTGATTGTGTTTGTGTGTTATTTCTGACTGTGTGTGTCATTTCTGACTGTGTGTGTGTGTGTTATGACTGTGTTTGTGTGTGTTATGACTGTGTTTGTGTGTGTTATTTCTGACTGTGTGTGTCATTTCTGACTGTGTGTGTGTGTGTTATGACTGTGTTTGTGTGTGTGTTATGACTGTGTTTGTGTGTTATTTCTGACTGTGTGTGTGTTATTTCTGACTGTGTTTGTGTTATTTCTGACTGTGTGCGTGTGTTATTTCTAACTGTGTTTGTGTGTTATTTCTGACTGTGTGTGTGTGTGTGTTATGACTGTGTTTGTGTGTTATTTCTGACTGTGTATGTGTTATTTCTGACTGTGTTTGTGTGTTATTTCTGACTGTGTATGTGTTATTTCTGACTGTGTATGTGTGTGTTATTTCTGACTGTGTGTGTATGTGTTATTTCTGACTGTGTATGTGTGTGTTATTTCTGACTGTGTTTGTGTGTTATTTCTGACTGTGTATGTGATATTTCTGACTGTGTATGTGTTATTTCTGACTGTGTGTGTGTGTGTGTTATTTCTGACTGTGTGTGTGTGTGTGTTATTTCTGACTGTTTGTTTGTTATTTCTGACTGTTTGTGTGTTATTTCTGACTGTGTATGTGTGTTATTTCTGACTGTGTTTGTGTGTTATTTCTGACTGTGTTTGTTTGTTATTTCTGACTGTGTATGTGTTATTTCTGACTGTGTGTGTGTTATTTCTGACTGTGTGTGTGTGTTATTTCTGACTGTGTGTGTGTTATTTCTGACTGTATGTGTTATTTCTGACTGTATGTGTTATTTCTGACTGTGTATGTGTTATTTCTGACTGTGTTTGTGTGTTATTTCTGACTGTGTTTGTTTGTTATTTCTGACTGTGTTTGTTTGTTATTTCTGACTGTGTGTGTGTGTTATTTCTGACTGTGTTTGTGTGTTATTTCTGACTGTGTGTGTGTTATTTCTGACTGTTTGTGAGTTATTTCTGACTGTGTTTGTTTGTTATTTCTGACTGTGTGTGTGTGTGTGTTATTTCTGACTGTTTGTTTGTTATTTCTGACTGTTTGTGTGTTATTTCTGACTGTGTGTGTGTGTTATTTCTGACTGTGTTTGTGTGTTATTTCTGACTGTGTGTGTGTTATTTCTGACTGTTTGTGAGTTATTTCTGACTGTGTTTGTTTGTTATTTCTGACTGTGTTTGTTTGTTATTTCTGACTGTGTGTGTGTTATTTCTGACTGTGTGTGTGTGTGTTATTTCTGACTGTGTGTATGTGTTATTTCTGACTGTGTGTTTGTTATTTCTGACTGTGTTTGTGTTATTTCTGACTGTGTGTGTGTTATTTCTGACTGTGGTGTGTGTGTGTGTGTGTTATTTCTGACTGTGTGTGTGTGTTATTTCTCACTGTGTGTTATTTCTGACTGTGTTTGTGTGTTATTTCTGACTATGTGTGTGTTATTTCTGACTGTGTGTGTGTGTGTGTGTTATTTCTGACTGTGTGTGTGTGTTATTTCTGACTGTATGTGTGTGTTATTTCTGACTGTTTGTGTGTGTTATTTCTGACTGTGTGTGTGTGTTATTTCTGACTGTGTGTGTGTTATTTCTGACTGTGTGTGTGTTATTTCTGACTGTGGTGTGTGTGTGTGTGTGTTATTTCTGACTGTGTTTGTGTGTGTTATTTCTGACTGTGTGTGTGTGTTATTTCTGACTGTGTGTGTGTTATTTCTGACTGTGTGTGTGTGTTATTACTGACTGTGTGTTATTTCTAACTGTGTTTGTGTGTTATTTCTGACTGTTTGTGTGTTATTTCTGACTGTGTGTTATTTCTAACTGTGTTTGTGTGTTATTTCTGACTGTTTGTGTGTTATTTCTGACTGTGTGTGTCATTTCTGACTGTGTGTGTGTGTGTTATGACTGTGTTTGTGTGTTATTTCTGACTGTGTGTGTGTTATTTCTGACTGTGTATGTGTTATTTCTGACTGTGTGTGTGTGTGTGTTATTTCTGACTGTGTGTGTGTGTATTATTTCAAACTGGAAAAAATGTCCCTCCAAAAATAAGTAAAAAAACAGCAAATAAAAGACGTTTTTGCTTGAAATAAGAAAAAAAATCTTGTTTCATATGATATGTGACCCAAAACAATTTGTTTTCAAGACTTTTTCATTTAACAAGATATTCCAGATGTATTGTATTAAAACAAGTCCCTATATCTGGCTGAAATGGTACTTGTTAGGTAGTTGTGTCTTATATTAAGTGTAATGAGATATTTTGACGAGAAATGAGACAAATATACTTGGTAAGACTTTGATTTTTTCCAGTGCTGACCGGAGTGTGTGTGAGCACTGATGCTTCCTTTAAGTTTTCATTTGGTTTGTTGTAACATTAAGGCTTTAAGCACAGAAATAACACACAAACACAGTCAGAAATAACACAAACACAGTCAGACTGGAGCGTCAACAGTTCCATTAAAGCAGGTGGAGCCCCCAGAGAAGACGCGTTTTCTGTGCATGCGCGAGCGTGCTTATCTGGGATATGTGTGTCTGTTTGATGGTGGGAGGACGGTGGATTGAGATAAGACATAAAAGCGACACGAGATGCCAAAGTGAGACGGAACAGGAAAAGAAGAAGGCAGCGCAGATGAATGAAACTAGTTGGGAAACTTGAGGGGAGGCAACGGAGCGGCGCTGCTTGAGATGCGAGGCTGCGGGCCAGCTGGCGCCCGGCCACTCCAGTTGTGGTGGGCTTCCTGAACATCTTCCACCCCGCCGGCCTCGGTTCAGCAGCGTGCAGGCTGCGCCCACACCCTGTCATTACCAGACCGCAGCTCACCAGCTTTTTATAGGAGCCATTCGCTTTGGATTTCCATAACGGGTGAATGCACTCCAAACCTCAGACCGTAAAATGTGACCACAGGTATCCGACATTATGCTTTAAAACGTTGTTTCATCTTTAGTTTTCATCATAACTGGTGATTGACTGAATAATTATTCCTGTTTAGAACCCACACTGGAAAAAATGCCCCTCCAAAAATAAGTAAAAGAAACAACAAATAAAAGACGTTTTTGCTTGAAATAAGCAAAAAAAAAATCTGCCAATGGAACTAGTGAAAATCGGCTTGTCAAGATTTCTTGAAATAAGATGTGATATTTAGGACTTTTGAGTTGAAAGTGATCTTAAAATTAGCTTAAAAACCTCTTCAAATGTAAAAAAAAAAAGCTTGTTTCATATGATATGTGACTCAAAACAATTTGCTTTCAAGACTTTTTCATTTAACAAGATATTCCAGATGTATTGTATTAAAACAAGTCCCTACATCTGGAAAACAATCAAAGTCTTACCAAATATATTTGGTAAGACTTTGATTTTTTTCCAGTGCTGACTGCGTGGAACAGGAGTCGTTGCACTTTGGGGCGATCGGATCAGGTAGAACCAGACGTCAGCTGTCAGAGTCTGAGATTAACGGCGGGCACCAGCAGCCCTCTGGTAGATGCATTGTTCTACGCTGGTGGAAGGCAGGTCTGTTGAGTGGGCGGGCCTTAAGCGGAGCCCTCAACACGTTCATGTCCACGCCGTCTGAAAAAGTGTGAGCACAGAACGCAGGGCGGCTGCAGGAGATACCGACACGTGGTAAAGAAACGCAGCAGTTTTAAGTCTCAATCAGTAAGAGTTGCTGTCTCCATCTTGGATATCAGGCCACGGATCTCTGCTGGTGGTGTTGGAGAGGCGGCTCCAGTTACCCATGAGCAGAGATGGGGACTCGAGTCACTGCGACTTGGACTCGAGTCGACTCGAGTCGCTGTTTTGATGACTTGTGACTTGACTTGACAAAACAATAAAAGACTTGAGACTCGTCTCGGACTCGAAGTTAAAGACTTGGCACTTGACTTGAGACACGATTACTTGAATGACTTGAGAGTTATTCAGTTCATGTTTTCAGTTTGAATGTAAAATTAAGAATTTAAAAAATAATATCGATTACGATATCGTATTATCGATTGCTCCAGGAACCCACACCAGGAAGTCATGTCTAGGGATGGGAATTGATAAGATTTTATCGATATCAATGCCATTATCGATTCTTTATCGGTTCCTGTGGGTTTCCTCTGTGTGGAAAAAGTAGGCCTCACAGTTTTTCAGTGTCAACAAAACACATTTTATTAAGTTATTATGAGTCTCTGAACACTGAACGAGACAGATAAACTGTCTGAGTAGAGACAATGTGCTAAAATAAATGAAAATGTATCAATTAAAACAAATATAAAACTGTTCTCTGGACCCTAGATCTCTTACAGGATTATTATAGAGCCACGGTGCTGAGACGTGATGTCGTTGTTTCCATGGGCATCGATAAGGGAATCCTTAAGCATAAAGGCAAATGATGTCGATGGATTGAACCAATCGGAACCGGTTCCAGAGATTCCCATCCCTGGTTGGACGTGTCACATGATACATTTTCAGTTTTTCTCACCAGCAGAATAATTTGAACAGAGTCGAGGATCAGAGTTGATGACTGAGCTCTGAAACGGATAAAAACCTGCAGAGATGCTTCGTTTCTTTTAGTGGAACACACAGAAATATTCCACTTAAACTAAATGGCTAAATTTCACTTAACGGGCCCAGAAACATGGGTCAGAACACCTCGTTTGGATGGTTCTTTCTTTCTTTTATAGCCACTTTTTATGCCTGGCGTAACTTCGTTAGCCGTGTCTTTCCCTTTTCTTTTGAACATTTAAATGAAATAAAGATTTTCTAACGTGTGACGCTTGTGAATGCTGCTGCACGTTTTCACTGCGTTCACGAACCCCGTTCATGTGTTTTACAGCGTTTGTTATGTTGTGACGTCTTATTTGAAGCACAAAATCTCTAATTTGGGTTTTAAAATAGACGGTGATCTTAAATTAGATCGCCGGGTTGGAGCAGTGGTCGAGTCCTGTTTCTATCATCTCAGGCAGCCGGCAAAGATGAACCAAATTCTTTTAAAAACAGTATTTTGAAACAGTAATTCATGCCTTCATTACAGCTCGGCTGGATTACTGTAACGCTCTTTACTTTGGAGTTAGCCGGTCTTATCTCGGGCGTCTCCAGTTGGTTCAGAACGCTGCTGCTCGGAGTCGGGAAGAGGGAGCACATGGTTCTTTCTTTCTTTTATAGCCAATTTTTACGTCTCGCGTAACTTCGTCAGCCGTTTCTTTCGTTAAACATAAAGGCGAATGATGTCGATGGATTGAACCAATCGGAACCGGTTCTCGATTCCCATCCCTGGTCATGTCTGCTCGACATGGACCCTGTTTTTTCCCAACAGAGAATAATCTGAGCGCTCCGCCTGAGCTCAGTGAAGCAGTCCAGCTGCCTCCTGACACGTGTCACCGCTGTTAAAGGCCAGAAAGTGGATGTTCAGCAGTAGAGTTTGGGCCTCAGGTCCCGTTATCTCCCACAGTGAGAGGGTCCGGTCGGTCGGTCGGTGGTGCCAGCACCAAAGTTTCCCACCAGCTCGTGTTGCATCGGGCTCATATGTCAGCTCCTCGTCGGATCCCAACACACGGCGCAGCGTACGTCTGCCGGTTCGGTCCCACCGCCACCTCTACAACCCCCGCCGAGCCCCCCTTTTGTCACTGTGGGAACACACTGGCACACAGATGGTTAAGCCCACCCTTGTGATGAGTGGGAAGGGAGTGTGTGTGTGTTGCTGCAGATGGCACGGAGGGCATCGCCAATCAGCAGAAACGCACACACACACATCTATAAGAGGGGAAACAAAAGGGTTGGGAGGACACGGATGCATGTATGGGTGAAGGTGTAGGTGGCTGTGCACGTCCCGTGTCCCCGGGCGCGGCGGGGGCTGCGTACGTGCGATGGCTGATGGCTGGTGTTGATGTAGCGCGACACACAAAGCCCTGGCATCGCACCGGCACCTCTGCCCACGCCGTGCCACACAGAGAGGCACGGCGAGGTCTGCCAGAGGGGCTGGCAAGGCACAGGGCGCCTTCCACTCTTTGAGGCATAAATGATGCCTTTCTGTGAACGGTGACGGCTACCTTTCCTCTAAATACGATGGCTGTGTTCAAAACCGCATACTACTACATACTACATACTGCATACTGCATACTGCATACTACATACTGCATACTCCATACTGCATACTACATACTGCATACTCCATACTGCATACTACATACTACATACTACATACTGCATACTACATACTGCATACTACATACTGCATTCTACATACTGCATACTGCATACTACATACTCCATACTGCATACTACATACTGCATACTACATACTACATACTGCATACTACATACTGCATACTACATACTACATACTGCATACTCCATACTGCATACTACATACTGCATACTCCATACTACATACTGCATACTACATACTGCATACTACATACTACATACTCCATACTGCATCCTACATACTACATACTCCATACTGCATACTCCATACTGCATACTCCATACTGCATACTGCATACTACATACTGCATACTACATACTCCATACTACATACTGCATACTACATACTGCATACTCCATACTACATACTGCATACTACATACTACATACTACATACTACATACTGCATACTCCATACTACATACTACATACTGCATACTACATACTACATACTCCATACTACATACTCCATACTACATACTGCATACTACATACTACATACTGCATACTACATACTGCATACTACATACTACATACTCCATACTACATACTGCATACTACATACTGCATACTACATACTACATACTGCATACTACATACTGCATACTACATACTACATACTCCATACTACATACTGCATACTACATACTACATACTGCATACTACATACTACATACTGCATACTACATACTACATACTGCATACTACATACTACATACTTCCATACTGCATACTCATCGATCAGACAGTATGCAGAGCGTTTACCCACAATGCATTTCGCTCCTGCCCGAGCCGAAATCAGCCGGCCTGAAGCTGATTTCTCTTGAGCTCTAAACTCTGTAAACTTTAGCAACATTTGAAACATTTTCAGGTGAGAAAGTAGTCGTTTAGATCCCCAACGTGTTGAAAACCTGACAAAATACCGGCTGTTTACCATTTTGTTCCCACGAATTTGGCGCTACTAAAGCTAGCCGCAGTGAGCTAACGCACTTCCTGTTATTTTCACAAAATAAAATACCCGTTGCCTTTTATCATAGGGAAAGCCATTACCATACAATTGGTGCTTTTGTTTTGAAAACAGGAAGTGAACCTACCCTCGTTGTAGCTAGCTTGAAACTGCCGTTTTGACAGGAAATGACGATCGGCGACGTCACGTTACGTTGCATTTTGGGTAGTCTGAGTATGAGTAGTAACCTCATGATGCATACCCAACATTTAGGAGAATCTAGTACGCATTCGGGAAAAAAAGTCAGTATGAGTAGTAGGAGAAGTATGCAGTTTCGAACACAGCAGATGTTAATATCTCACGCGGCTGGTTTTATTGTGCGTGACCCAAGCAGGAAGCGCACACACCAGCACACACCAGCACACACCAGCAGAACCCCCCTCATTAGGAGGACCCTACCCCACGTCTCTCACGGCTCAGCCTTTGATATGCAATGACGACTAATTCCCTCCTGTGTTCCATTCTCTGCAGACAGCGCAGTCATTAGACCGCCGACGTGGACACACACACACAGGAATCTCATCATTTAACCCATCCAGAGGTTCTGATTCTCATCCGTCTTCACCTTACGTTACCAAATGTCCGCCGGGGGACTCGCTCCCCTCACTTGTGATGTAAATGGAACGATATTTACATAAAAACATTTGAATTTATCATTAAAAATGGCTGTTCTTGATGTGGAATGCATCTTTTTTCTGCTCTTTAAGGCAATAAGGTGAAGCCTAATTTGCTGGTTGCTCTGTTTGTGTTGTATGCATAAGTTATTCTGCCATCAATCTCACGCTGTAATGAGGCACAAAAAGACAAACATTTAAAGGCACCTACTTCTGAAAAGTGGGGACAAACATTATACGTCTGCAACGCAAACAAGTACTTCTGTTTGATGCAAACATCACATGAGCTAAATGTGAGTGTCAGAATCTTTTTTAAGGGAGGAAAGATTGCACTAAAGTCAAGTTACGGTGCAATCTGTTGGTTTCCTTAGCTAGGAAATTGTTTCTGAAATGGCTCTATATGAATGAATTGGATTATTTTACAAACAATTAGGATTACAATGAATTGAATTCCAATTGGCTTGAATTGGACTTTATTATTTCAGTGCCTTGAGATGATATTTGTTGTATTTGGCGCTATATAAATAAAAATGAATTGAATTGAGAGATGAAATGTTGATGTAATTTCATCAGCAAACAGAGTTCTGATGCACGTTAAAGCTAAAAGACATCAAAGTTATTTTAGTCGTAACCAGAAAGCGGTCACATGCTAACGCCAGCACGATGCTTTGCTAATTTACTCATTCAAATGATAGATTTATAACCTACATGGAGTTTACACACCTCACATGAAGTCTTTCTAAAGAAGTTACACCGCCGGAGAAACATGTTTGTGATGCTCAGATACATCCTGAATGAAGCAAAAAGGTTTCTGATCTCGGGGTGACCTTTAACCTTTAACATGCTAACTGAGGCCTGCAGAGTCTGAGATGTAGCTCTTGGGTTTCTGACCTTGGGGTGACCTTTAACCTTTAACATGCTAACTAACACGGTTCCTGCTCTCCACACTAAGTTGTTTTTATTCCCACACAAAGCTTTATCTGAGTCACATTCACACTATTCTGCCATAGAACCAGCCCTAAAACAAAGACTTTCAGAGATGCTGCCGACAGCTTTGACTCGGTTCTTTGTCAGTTTCTCCAACTCCCACCCTTCTGCCCACTCTTACACAGTGGTTATAACACTCTGGTGATAATATTATCATGCAACAAGAGTGCTCAGCAAACTTTGCTCTTTCACAAAGTCCACGGACCCATTAAGGAGAGAATTAGTGCAAACTGAAGCAGCAGGGATGGAGATATATTACTCACTTCTGTCCCCATTGTGGAAAACAAACGAAGGTGGAAGACGGTTTTTAAAGGGAGAGAAGTCTCGTCTTTTAACATTCTGACTCTTTCTGCTGCGTCTTCCATCAATCAGAGCGTCAGCCAGATTAATCCTCCCCCCTAATCCAGCCTTCCCCTCTGCTCAGCCTCCCTCCCGTGGCCCTTTTATCGCTCTATTACCGTGTCCTCAGTTCATTCTGCAGCTATTAACCTGGTGAACAGCCTCATCCCTGCTGGGATCAGCTTCCTGAAACTCATCTTTCCTGATCAGTTTCTGTGACAGTATCTTACACTGGAAAAAATCTAAATCTTACCAAGTATATTTGTCTCATTGAGTATCTCATTACACTTAATATCAGACATAACTGCCTAACAAGCACCATTTCAGCCAGATATAGGGACTTGTTTGAAGACAATACATCTGGAATATCTTGTTAAGTGAAAAAGTCTTGAAAACAAATTGTTTTGAGTCACATATCATATGAAACAAGCTTTTTTTTTACATTTGAAGAAGTTTTTAAGCTAATTTCAAGATCACTTTTATCTCAAAAGTCCCAAATATCACATCTTATTTCAAGAAATCTTGACAAGCCGATTTTCACTAGTTCCATTGGCAGATTTTTTACTTATTTCAAGCAAAAACGTCTTTTATTTGTTGTTTTTTTTCTTATTTTTGGAGGGGCATGTTTTCAAGTGCAAGTATATTTTTCTTATTGAGTATCTCATTACACTTAATATAAGACACAACTGCCTAACAAGCACCATTTCAGCCAGATATAGGGACTTGTTTAAATACAATACATCTGGAATATCTTGTTAAATGAAAAAGTCTTGAAAACAAATTGTTTTGAGTCACATTTCACACGAAACAAGCTGTTTTTTTTTCATTTGAAGAGGTTTTTAAGTTAATTTCAAGATCACTTTTAACTCAAAAGTCCCAAATATCACATTTTATTTCAAGAAATCTTGACAAGCCGATTTTCACTAGTTCCATTGGCAGATTTTTTTGCTCATTTCAAGCAAAAACGTCTTTTATTTGTTGTTTTTTTACTTATTTTTGAAGGGGCATTTTTCCAGTGTACTCGTTATTTTCACGAGGAAGCAGCTGAGTCAGCGGTGAGTTCACGTTTTACGCGTCCTTACTGAGTAACTCCCCACTAAAAGGCAGATTGAGCCGTGAGTGTGTGTGTGTGTGGGGGGGGGGTCTGTGGTGAACAGTGACACCGAGTCCGAGCAGGGAATGCTATTAGCAGAGGACGTGAAAAGGTTTTGTCTGATTCTGACAACGGGCTCGGAGCCGTGGCCATTAAAGCCTGACACCGGCGACGGTTGCCACAGTTACCGCTCACCGCTGCGTCACTAGGTGAGAAGCCGAGGCTCCGCTCTGCGATGGACGGCTCGGGATGGGATTCTTCAGTTGTCATGATGGGATACACCAAATGTTTGATTGGTCCCCCGCTGCGTCCATCAACATTTCCCGGGCTGTGGCTGATTGCTTGGATTATATTCAGAGGCTGACAGCACATCGAAGGGAAAAATGTGTCTGAGAGTGTTTTTACTGAGATAACCTCAATCATAAAGCAGAGGAGATTATCATACTCTGGACTCCAACGTGTAATTCACTTATATTTCCAACAAGTTGGCCCGAAACTCAAAGAAGGAGCTGAACTGAGGCTTAAAAGCAAAGAAAACAGAAGGAATAGTCTTAAGGGTTAGGGTAAGGGTAAGGGTTAGAGTTAGGGTAAGGGTAAGGGGTAGGGTTATGGTTAGGGTAGGGTTAGGGTTAGGGTGGGGTTAGGGTTAGGGTAAGGGGTAGGGGTAGGGTTAGAGTTTGGGTAGGGCTATGGTTTGGGTAGGGTTATGGTTAGGTTAGGGTTAGGGTAAGGGTAAGGGTTAGGGTTAGAGTTTGGGTAGGGCTATGGTTTGGGTAGGGTTATGGTTAGGGTAGGGTTAGGGTTAGGGTGGGGTTAGGGTTAGGGTTAGGGTTGGGGTAAGGGGTAGGGTAAGGGTAGGATTAGGGTTATGATTAGGGTAGGGTTATGGTTAGGTTAGGGTTAGGGTAAGGGGTAGGGGTAGGGTTAGAGTTTGGGTAGGGTTATGGTTAGGGTAGGGTTTGGGTAGGGTTATGGTTAGGGTAGGGTTAGGGTGGGGTTAGGGTAAGGGTAAGGGTAGGATTAGGGTTATGGTTAGGGTGGGGTTATGGTTAGGGTAGGGTTAGGGTAAGGGGTAGGGGTAGGGTTAGAGTTTGGGTAGGGTTATGGTTAGGGTAGGGTTTGGGTAGGGTTATGGTTAGGGTAGGGTTAGGGTGGGGTTAGGGTAAGGGTAGGATTAGGGTTATGGTTAGGGTAGGGTTATGGTTAGGGTAGGGTTAGGGTAAGGGGTAGGGTTATGGTTAGGGTTATGGTAAGGGGTAGGGGTAGGGTTAGAGTTTGGGTAGGGTTATGGTTAGGGTAGGGTTATGGTTAGGGTAGGGTTAGGGTTAGGGTAAGGGGTAGGGTTAGGGTAAGGGGTAGGGGTAGGGTTATGGTTATGGTTAGGGTAAGGGGTAGGGGTAGGGTTAGAGTTTGGGTAGGGTTATGGTTAGGGTAATGGTTAGGGGTAGGGTTAGAGTTTGGGTAGGGTTATGGTTAGGGTAGGGTTATGGTTAGGGTAATGGTTAGGGTTTTCATAGATGCAGCTAAAGAAATGGGAACAAATGATGCGTCTCTGTGACAGGCTGCTGGGAACAAAGTGCCTAAAGATCCAGTTTAAAACGGCTTCTTTGCTAAGTTAGACACAACTCTGGTTCATCCCTTTAGTTAGGAGCCTTTTTCCTGCCTGAATGGTTCATAGCTCAGAGTTAAGTGGCTTAACAAAGAAAAAACTGGACTGAAAATGAGGAAAAAAGCAGAAAATGTCCAAAGAAAAACTGCTTGGATGCAAAATATAAAGAAATAAGAGGCGTCTCATGACCAAAATGCTTCAAAAACCACATAAAATACTTAATATGGCTGTCACAATCATACACATGTAGTTGGAAATGACTTGTTATACAAGAAATTATAATTAAATGTCTGTTTCTGTTCATTTTAGGCCACCATTTGAGTAAATTAATGTAAAAAAAAAAATCAAATCTCGCTCGTCTGACTCCAAATCTAGGAGTTAGGAGCCTTTTTCCTGCCTGAATGGTTCATAGCTCAGAGTTAAGTGGCTTAACAAAGAAAAACTGGACTGAAAATGAGGAAAAAAGCAGAAAATGACCAAAGAAAAACTCTGAAAGAGCTTCAGAAAGTGTTGAAACTATTGCTGAAGATCACTTGAGCTGCTTGGATGCAAAATATAAAGAAATAAGAGGCGTCTCATGACCAAAATGCTTCAAAAACCACATAAAATACTTAATATGGCTGTCACAATCATACAAATGTAGTTGGAAATGAATTGTTATACAAGAAATTATAATTAAATGTCTGTTTCTGTTCATTTTAGGCCACTATTTGAGTAAATTAATGTAAAAAAATCTAATAATTTTTTGTTGCTCGTCTGACTCCAAATCTAGGAGTTAGGAGCCTTTTTCCTGCCTGAATGGTTCACAGCTCAGAGTTAAGTGGCTTAACAAAGAAAAACTATCAGAACTATTACACCGGTAATTAGAGTAAGATTGTTTTTAAGGTGTTTTAGAAAGCTACGCCCGTCCTTTTCAGGCGCCTGAGGGACAGCTTTAGTTTGGGAACATAATAATGTAAGTTAATGTAAGAGCAGATAAATAGAAGGATGATTCAGAGGGAAATGTTTGGGGAAATGAGCGATCGGTGCTGCTGTTCAGTCGGCTGCACAACAGAACAATGGCTGCTTAATACTATTGTTTGTGACACAGTGGTGTTTGGCACTTGAAGGAGTATGTGTGCACGTATGTGTGCACGTATGTGTGCACGTATGCGTGCATGCATCTGGGCGGCAGTTGGTGAGTGAAAGCATTAAAAGGGTTTGCTGGGGAGCTCCATAATGAGGATGTTTTCTGTCTCCGGTTCAGTCGGTGCTCTCTGAGACGGGAGAGCCCGGCAGATGTGTGCTGTTGGACCGACATCTGAAAGCTAAACTCTCCAGCCTTTCTACGACATTGTGTGCTGCCGTTTAGATGCCCGCGATTTCCTGGCACCGAGCGACGCCGGGAACAAGCAAAGGCGCGAAAGAAAGAGGATTGAGAAAAGGAACAAGGGAAGGAGGAGAAGGGAGGAAATCTATGGCGAGAGTCTGGTGTTTGAAGTGATTTGGAGAGAGATGACATGGGAAATTAGAGAGTAGCGCTTCGCCCTCTCCACTTTGACGACACATTAAACGCGCCGGGGAGAACGCTTTTCCACGAAGATAAATGGCGCCGGGGTGCGCCGAACTCCCTCAGCAACACAAATTACTCTCTTACAATTTCAAGCTGTTTGATTAAAGTTTTTCTTTTCTCTTTTTTTTAAGATTCAGGTGTGTTTAACTCTCCAACTCATTGCAAAAGCTGTTAAAATAATAAAAGAAAAAGAATTCCTCCTCCATCATCTCTCAGCCAATCAAAAGTGCTTCATAGAGAAAGTAAATACAGAGACTTCTCTCACTGGAAACCATCTGAACAGGAGAAGGTTTCGTGGTCCCAGAGGTGTTTGGATCGTGGTTCAGGCCTACACTGGAAAAAACCTAAATCTTACCAAGTATATTTGTCTCATTGAGTATCTCATTACACTTAATATAAGACACAACTGCCTAACAAGTTCTATTTCAGCCAGATATAGGGACTTGTTTTAATACAATACATCTGGAATATCTTGTTAATTGAAAAAGTCTTGAAAACAAATTGTTTTGAGTCACATATCATATGAAACAAGCTTTTTTTTTTTTTACATTTGAAGAGGTTTTTAAGCTAATTTCAAGATCACTTTTATCTCAAAAGTCCTAAATATCACATCTTATTTCAAGAAGCCGATTTTCACCAGTTCCATTGGCAGATTTGTTTGCTTATTTCAAGCAGAAACGTCTTTTATTTGTTGTTTTTTTTTACTTATTTTTGGAGGGGCATTTTTTCCAGTCTGTACGTCTGCAGACTCTCAGGTGGCATCACATCAGAGCCGAGCCGTTCTTATTCTGCAGCATAAAAGCTGTTCACTGTTTATTGTGGTATAAATTTCACGGGTCAAACTGACACCACAACTTCAGCAGTAATTAGTAAAAAACAAGCTGCTTCAGGAGGCTGTTTCCTCCAACACCACGCAACACTTTCCTCTGCTCGCTCCATTAAAGAAGGCAAGTTTACATGAAAACAGAATGGTAAACAATAGCTGCAACACTGGTAAAATAAAAGCAAACGGAAGGTGTTAATAAGCGTCGAATTCCCAGCAGACAATGTGTTTTATTCTGAGAAGAAAACTAAGGCTCCAAGCTGACTTTCTTCATGTGTTAAAGGCTCCATCATGAGCAGAATCAGAAGCTGAGGATGTCTGCTTCACCCTCCAGAACACCACCCACACCCTCAGAGAGGTGAGATCAGACGGCCCGGGTTCTTTTTTCTTTATGTTCAGACTATTTTCAGGAACAAATCCACACATTTGCATCATGAAAGAGAAGCAGACAAGCTAGCAGGAGAAGCTAGCTCAGCCGATGTGGAGACAAGCCGAAGCTGAGTGAGACGTGGGAGCCGGTCGAGAAGCTGGCCGACGTGGGTCGACACGGCCAACACATGGAAAAAATGCCCCTCCAAAAATAAGTAAAAAAAAACAACAAATAAAAGACGTTTTTGCTTGAAATAAGCAAAAAATCTGCCAATGGAACTAGTGAAAATCGGCTTCTTGAAATAAGATGTGATATTTAGGACTTTTGAGATAAAAGTGATCTTGAAATAAGCTTAAAAACCTCTTCAAATGTAAAAAAAAAAAAGCTTGTTTCATATGAAATCCGACTCAAAACTATTTGTTTTCAAGACTTTTTCATTTAACAAGATATTCCAGATGTATTGTCTTCAAACAAGTCCCTATATCTGGCTGAAATGGTGCTTGTTAGGCAGTTGTGTCTCATATTAAGTGTAATGAGATATTTGGACTAGAAATGAGAGAAATATATTTGGTAAGACTTTGATTTTTTCCAGATATAGGGACTTGTTTGAAGACAATACATCTGGAATATCTTGTTAAATGAAAAAGTCTTGAAAACAAATTCTTTTGAGTCGGATTTCACATGAAACAAACTTTTTTATTTCATTTGAAGATTTTTTTAAGCTAATTTCAAGATCAATTTGAACTCAAAAGTCCTAAATATCACATTTTATTTCAAGAAATCTCGACAAACCGATTTTCACTAGTTCCATTGGCAGATTTTTTTGCTTATTTCAAGCAAAAACGTCTTTTATTTGTTGTTTTTCTTACTTATTTTTGGAGGAGCATTTTTTCCAGTGTATATCTGGCTGAAATAGAACTTGTTAGGCAGCTGTGTCTTATATATTAAGTGTAATGAGATATTTTGACTAGAAATGAGACAAATATACTTGGTAAGGCTTTGATTTTTTTTCCAGTGAAGAACTGGTGTGGAAGGGTGAAGAGAAGGACTTCCGGCTGACAAAGGTTTAGGTTCCCGGCTGCAGGATCCTTACGGGGTTCTGCAGAACTGAGAGCTCAGCTCAGCTACTTCCTGAGTTCCTCAGATAAACGAGCTGGGAACCTAAAAGCCAAAGCCAAAGCTGGCCAACAGGCAGAGTGGTTTCCATGCCGTTTAAAGTGTTCATTTCTGAGCAACGCAGATGAGATTTTAAACACCGACTGCCAGATTTAATCAGAAGAAGTTCCACAAAGCGTTCCACTGCTGTGCTCGTAGATGATTGTGTGAGGAGCAGAAACACAGACAGGAAGGGTTTCTGTGCAGCGAGCTAATTTAGATTGTGTGTAGGTGAATGTTAAACAGATTAGTGGGCACTCTTCAAGAACATAAGAGCATTCTTCAGTCACACACACATCTATTTCAGCCTTTCAGACCCATGCATTGTGCCAGCGTATATAGTGAGAGGGAGTTTTATTGTTGTGCCCACGGGAGCAGATGTCACTGGCACTTACTCAATACTTTCTCTCATTCTGTCTCTTTGCTCCCTCGCTGTGTCCGTCCCTATCTCTCCATCTCTGGCTCTGTTTTTTTTTTTTTTTTGCTTTTGACCAGATGGAGAGATGCTCCGCTCCAAACCTTTTTCACTCAGGATCACAATGCTCTCAGTCATGTGATCCGGGCTGCTATTTCCTGCTTCTCTGCGTCTCTTTCTGCCCGTAAGCTCCCGTTCTACCTCTGTCTGCGTCCACAAAGGCCTTTCGTTGCTGTGTGTTTGTACTGTACTCCCTCCATCATTGTGTCCCCTCCCCGTCTTTATAAAGGTGTCCAGGGGCCCCCGCTCTGAGACGGGGGGCCGGCCTCGGCTCTGAGAGCGAGCTGGCAGCTCCGAGGGAATGAAGGGAAGAAGAAAGAGCAGAAGCCACAGAGTATATTATCTAATTATATCACTTAAGCTGCTTGGATGCAAAATATAAAGAAATAAGAGGCGTCTCATGACCAAAATGCTTCAAAAACCACATAAAATACTTAATATGGCTGTCACAATCATACACATGTAGTTGGAAATGAATTGTTATACAAGAAATTATAAATAAATGTCTGTTTCTGTTCATTTTAGGCCACTATTTGAGTAAATTAATGTAAAAAAAAAGATCAAATCTCGCTCGTCTGACTCCAAATCTAGGAGTTAGGAGCCTTTTTCCTGGCTGAATGGTTCATAGCTCAGAGTTAAGTGGCTTAATGAAGAAAAACTGGACTGAAAATGAGGAAAAAAGCAGAAAATGTCAAAATAAAAACTCTGAAAAACCTTCAGAAAGTGTTGAAACTATTGCTGAAGATCACTTAAGCTGCTTGGATGCAAAATATAAAGAAATAAGAGGCGTCTCATGACCAAAATGCTTCAAAAACCACATAAAATACTTAATATGGCTGTCAAAATCATACAAATGTGGTTGGAAATTAATTGTTATACAAGAAATTATAATTAAATGTCTGTTTCTGTTCATTTTAGGCCACTATTTGAGTAAATTAATGTAAAAACAATGTAATAATTTTTTGTTTTGCTCCTCTGACTCCAGATCCAGGAGTTAGGAGCCTTTTTCCTGCCTGAATGGTTCATAGGTCAGAGTTAAGTGGCTTAATGAAGAAAAACAAAGGCCTTTCACTTCTGCCAGCCTGCCTGTCTTCTGTGCGTTTGTACTGTACCCTTACTTGACTCCCTCCATCATTGCGTCCCCTCCCCGTCTTTATAAAGGTGTCCGGGGGCCCCCGCTCTGAGACGGGGGGCCGGCCTCAGCCCTGAGAGCGAGCTGGCAGCTCGGTTTGGTGACTGAGGGAATGACGGGAGGAAGAAAGAGCAGAAGCGACAGAGTATATTATTTCATTAAGTGCTTTGGAGCTCGGGGGGGGATTGGGGAGTGAAACCTCGACAGCTCAGTGTGTGACAAGGCCACGACCCCCCGCAACCTGGGAACTTCATCCCCACACTGCTGCTTTCATCTGGGGCTCTTTAGTCAGGGCCCGCCGAGGAGGCAAGGTGGCAAGTGTGATGGAGGGGGAGGCACAAAGGGCGAGGGAGGGAAGGTGAAGCGGTGGGGGCAGGGTAGGTGAGCAGAGCCGGGGACAAAGGGAGGGTCCGCTTGGCCCCGGTAAGACAGAATTGGGCATTGTCGGCGAGCCGAGCGGAGCAGAGCCGGCCCATTCTGTCGATCCGAGCAGGATCCCGGAGAAAACAAAACTGCATTGTTCCCCGCAGATGGAAGCCAGTGTCTCCTGGGTAACAGCATTAATCTCCCCCTTTTTCTCCGGCTTCCTCTCTCTTGTCGGGGGCCATAATCGGTGGGCTCCTTTCAGCAGCCGAGCCAGCCTCAAAGCCCGGGCTCCCTAACTAGCCTCCTAATTAGCCGCAATTACAATGAAGACAACATGATGAGATAATAGAAATTTGCAAAATAATGACATACCACGGGAAAATATTCCTCCTCTCCAAGCACCGTTTTTTTTTTTCCCCTCCGGGAGAGGCACAATGGCGAGCCGGGGCCCTTTTCTGAAAGCGGGGAGCTCAGGAAAAAATGGTGGCGCATTATGTGGCATAGAACCCTATTGTCTGCCTTCTGGTTGCTTCAATCAACAGGCCATTGTCTGGCTGCTTAAATCAAAATGACTCAAATACGGGCTCAGTAATGATGCCCTCTCAGCGCTGCATACTGAGCACAGAGACAGACTGAGGGAGGAAGACGGGAGCTAATCATGTATCAGAGGGTGAGAAAGCTGCAGCGAGGCAGGAAGAGGGCCCTGCTGTCAGCGAATCTGCAGAAATAAGGCAGAGAGAACACCCACCTGGCTGCTCCACAGCTGGTTAATCTGCTCCCTTTGGATCATGTTTAAGGTTCAGAGCAAAAAGAAAACACGACTTCGTGAAATCGAGCCCGAGTCAGGATGGTGGAGGGAGACAGCAGGTGGTAGTCATGCACAGAGCAACGTCTTTACCGACCGATAACCAGGAAATGGTGTTTGTTCACCGTCTGCTTCTCCTGTTTGTTACGTCCAAAACGCCCAAATTCTGCCTCCAGAGGACCAGGGTCGGCCTCCTGTTCTCAGGGCCCACAGGAAAGCACAGTGTCTGGGGTTTGAGGCAGCCACTCGTCTCCTCTCCGTGGCTCTGGCTGAGTGTTTGCGTGGCGGACAGCCTGCTTCAGAGCGACATATTGACAGAGAGGCAGGCAGACGGGCGGGAAGGCAAAGGTTAAGATGGACAGAGGGATCGAGACGAGCGTTTGAGTTTCTGCGAGTTAATCCGAGCGTGACACACACATCCTTATTCCAATAGTAGCAACAAGCAGATGTTCATGCCTGATGTTTGTGGAAAATGTTTCTCTGCATGGCTGCGTTCGAAACCGCATACTACATACTACATGCTACGTACTATATACTACATACTACATACCGTATACTATATACTGCATGCTACAAACTATATACTACATACTACATACTGCATACTACATACTATATACTACATACTACATACTGCATGCTACGTACTGCATACTACGTACTATATACTACATACTACATACCGTATACTATATACTGCATGCTACAAACTATATACTACATACTACATACTACATTTTACATACTGCATACTACATACTACATACTGCATGCTACGTACTATATACTACATACTACATACTGCATACTACGTACTATAGACTACATACTGAATACTGCATGCTACATACTATATACTACATACCGCATACTACATACTGCATACTACATACTACATACCATATACTACATACTGCATGCTACAAACTGCATGCTACATACTATATACTACATACTGCATGCTACATACTGCATACTACATACTGCATACTACATACTGCATACTACATACTGCATGCTACAAACTGCATGCTACATACTATATACTACATACTGCATACTACATACTGCATACTACATACTATATACTACATACTACATACCGTATACTACATACTGCATGCTACATACTACATACCATATACTACATACTGCATGCTACAAACTGCATGCTACATACTGCATACTGCATACTACATACTACATACTACATACTGCATGCTACATACTGCATACTACATACTGCATACTACATACTATATACTACATACCATATACTACATACTGCATGCTACAAACTGCATGCTACATACTATATACTACATACTGCATACTACATACTATATACTACATACTACATACTACATACTGCATGCTACATACTACATACTACATACTGCATACTGCATACTACATACTACATACTACATACTGCATACTACATACTGCATGCTACATACTATATACTACATACTATATACTACATACTGCATACTACATACTACATACTACATACTGCATACTGAATACTGCATGCTACATACTATATACTACATACCGCATACTACATACTGCATACTACATACTGCATACTACATACCGTATACTACATACTACATACTACATACCGTATACTACATACTATATACTACATACTGCATACTACATACTACATACCGTATACTATATACTGCATGCTACAAACTATATACTACATACTACATTTTACATACTGCATACTACATACTATATACTACATACTACATACTGCATGCTACGTACTATATACTACATACTACATACTGCATACTACGTACTATATACTACATACTACATACCGTATACTATATACTGCATGCTACAAACTATATACTACATACTACATTTTACATACTGCATACTACATACTACATACTGCATGCTACGTACTATATACTACATACTACATACTGCATACTACGTACTATAGACTACATACTGAATACTGCATGCTACATACTATATACTACATACCGCATACTACATACTGCATACTACATACTACATACCATATACTACATACTGCATACTACATACTGCATGCTACATACTGCATACTACATACTGCATACTACATACTGCATACTACATACTGCATACTACATACTATATACTACATACTACATACCGTATACTACATACTGCATGCTACATACTACATACCATATACTACATACTGCATGCTACAAACTGCATGCTACATACTATATACTACATACTGCATACTACATACTATATACTACATACTACATACTACATACTGCATGCTACATACTGCATACTACATACTGCATACTACATACTATATACTACATACCATATACTACATACTGCATGCTACAAACTGCATGCTACATACTATATACTACATACTGCATACTACATACTATATACTACATACTACATACTACATACTGCATGCTACATACTACATACTATATACTACATACTGCATACTACATACTACATACCGTATACTATATACTGCATGCTACAAACTATATACTACATACTACATTTTACATACTGCATACTACATACTATATACTACATACTGAATACTGCATGCTACATACTATATACTACATACCGCATACTACATACTGCATACTACATACTGCATACTACATACCGTATACTACATACTACATACCGTATACTACATACTATATACTACATACTGCATACTACATACTACATACCGTATACTATATACTGCATACTACAAACTATATACTACATACTGCATACTACATTTTACATACTGCATACTACATTTTACATACTGCATACTACATACTGCATACCGTATACTACATACTGCATACTGCATACTACATACTGCATGCTACATACTATATACTACATACTACATTTTACATACTGCATACTACATACTGCATACCGTATACTACATACTGCATACTGCATACTACATACTGCAAACTACATACTACAAACTACATACTGCATACTGATCGATCAGACAGTATGCAGAGCGTTTACCCACAATGCATTTCGCTCCTGCCCGAGCCGAAATCAGCCGGCCTGAAGCTGATTTCCCTTAAGCTCTAAACTCTGTAAACTTTAGCAACATTTGAAACATTTTCAGGTGAGAAAGTAGTCGTTTAGATCCCCAACGTGTTGAAAACCTGACAAAATACCGGCTGTTTACAATTTTGTTCCCACGATTTCTGCGCTACTAAAGCTAGCCGCAGTGAGCAACGCACTTCCGGTTATTTTCACAAAATAAAATACCCGTTGCCTTTTATCACAGGGAAAGCCATTACCATACAATTGGTGCTTTTGTTTTGAAAACAGGAAGTGAACCTACCCTCGTTGTAGCTAGCTTGAAACTGCCGTTTTGACAGGAAATGACGATCGGCGACGTCACGTTACGTTGCATCTTGGGTAGTTTGAGTATGAGTAGTAACCTCATGATGCATACCCAACATTTAGGAGAATCTAGTATGCATCCGGGAACTTCTCGCTTACTCAAACTCACACACTAACTCAGAAAGTTAGTAGGAGTAGTAGGAGTAGTATGTGGTTTCTAACACCGCCCATGTTTTTCTTTTCCTTTGAGCCAGAAGAAGAAGAATAACCGACGAGTCGTCACTTCCTGGTGAAACATCAGTCAGCATCAGACACTGAAACCAAGTGTGGAACACATGAAGCAGCTGGGTGTGTGACGGAGTCCTCACTGAGAGGGATTCCTGTTGTTTTAAAGGACATAAAACACACCTTTTCTCTGCTCCAGAGTCTGAAAACTTAATCAGGTTGTTGTTGCGTCGCCGTGTTGGCTCAGAGTTAATCAGCCTCACCATCTTATCCCCCCTTAATCAGTCAAACACTTCAGCTCAGAAGTGGGAATACTCCTGAGCTAAAGTGAACCTATGAAAGAGCAGCGCTCTGCCGTTTTATATCCCAAACAAGTTTAAATCAAACTCAAATCAAACGTAGCATCTGTAGCTCTGATATACTGACAGCGAAGCTCGGGTACGATGGCGTTTGATGACTTCCTGTTTGCAGTTCTGTGTTTAAACAACCAGCTGAGCCGTAATCAAACCACAGAGGAGGGGAAACTACCAGGCAGGTACTTTTCTATCAGCTCTCTGTGAGCTCTCAGGCCTCCAGGGTCAAATTAATCTTATATCATGAGTTATTCTGTACCTCACAGGCTGAGTATTTTACACATTTATCTGTTTCTGTGATTCATCTGGAAGCTCATCTTATCTTAAGTTTAGAGCTGGGCGAGTTAACTCGTTATTATCGCGTTAACTCGTCAATTATTTAACGCAGGTTTTTATTTTTTTTTTCATTTTTTATATAATTTTTGGGGGCTTTTGTACCTTTAATGGATAGGAAAGTTCAGAGTTCAGAGAGACAGGAAGGAGGGGGCAGAGAGAGGGGGAACAACATGCAGCAAAGGAACGTCCAATGCGGGACTCGAACCGTTGTTCGAGTAAAAGTAAAAGTCTGCTGCTCACTGGCTTTTATTTTGTAAAAGTCTGTTGCTTACAGGCTTTTATTTTGTAAAAGTCTGTCGCTCACAGGCTTTTATTTTGTAAAAGTCTGTTGCTCACAGGCTTTTATTTTGTAAAAGTCTGCTGCTCACAGGCTTTTATTTTGTAAAAGTCTGTTGCTTACAGGCTTTTATTTTGTAAAAGTCTGTCGCTCACAGGCTTTTATTTTGTAAAAGTTTGTTGCTCACAGGCTTTTATTTTGTAAAAGTCTGTTGCTCACAGGCTTTTATTTTGTAAAAGTCTGCTGCTCACAGGCTTTTATTTTGTAAAAGTCTGTTGCTGTCTGCTGTGGAACAGGAAAAGAAAGTAATCGGCGGATCCACCAAACATGGAGAAGGGTACGGAACTTTTACTCGGCCATTTTCATGTTAAAGTTCTTCCAGACGGCGGAGTCGACAGAACCAAAGTCATCTGTAAACACTGCCAAGTTGAATTGTCTTCTCAGCGTAGTAGTTCCAGTCTAAAATATCACTTAAAGGCAAAACACACAACTGATAGCAGCAAGTCATTCAAGGAAACAGACAGTGGAGCGAGGCTTCTACATAAAAACTACAGAAAGATGCTGATGTTAAAAGTGTGTTTGCACAACAAATGTTATGGCACTTTCATTCATATGGCAGCACATTTAAAATAAAGCTAAATGCTAAAAGCTATACACTACTTTTGGATTCATTTTTGGATTCTGCGTACAAATGAGATTAATCGTGATTAATCAGGGAAATCATGTGATTAATTAGATCCAACACCCCCCCCCCCCCCTCCAAACACCGAACTCTTCAGTCCAGTAATTATTTTGTGTCAGATAAGTTGACGAGCTCGTTAACACGCCGCATCATCCGACGCCGTCGCCTTTGTTTGTGGAGGTTTCTGAGAGGAAGTTAGCCGTCTAATTAGCATAATTACATCTGCTGATTTATATGGGAGTAATTAGCAGGCGGATTTCTGCATGTTGGGGTCTGATGGAGATACGCTGCCGCAGAGGAGGGTCCGGTTCGCTGCGCGGCGCGTCAACACGCACACGTGCAGTTCGTCACAGTTTCACACCAGGATGTAAAAGCAGGAGATGCTTTAAAGGGACAGTTCGCCTCTTCTGACATGAAGCTGTGTAACATCCCATATCAGCAGCATCATTTCTGAACATCTTCTTACCCCCTGCTGCGTCCTGTGAGCAGAGTTCCAGCCTCGTTTTGGTGTTGATGAAGGTAGTCCGGCTAGTTGGCCGGGGTTTAAAAAATAAAGCGTTTTGCTTCTCAGAACAATATGCGTTCAACAGAGTAAAACATTTGCATCACAAAATGGTTCTCCAGGAAAAAGTCAGAGCTCACAATCTCTTGGCCCTATTTTCTCTCCCTTCGTATCACTGCCTACGGTCTGCACGGTCTACACAGCAGGCAGTGATATGAATTTAATTTATTATGTAATATATTTTTTATTATTGATTTATGAGTTAATATTTTTTTTAAATTTAATAAATCATTTTAAATTATTATAGAATAATACTAATAATGAAATTATTATTTTAATAATAATATTGTTATTATTAAAAATAATAATATATTTTAATATATTAAAATTATATACCATTTTATACAATTATATAAAAATATATTTTATACATGGCGCCAGCCAGACTAGCCGGAGAGAAAATAGCACCAAGCGATTGTGAGGTCTGAAGCCCCAAAATGCATTTTGAAAATGCCATAAAAGCTGTATTTTAAACAGGACCCTTATAAAAGGAATTTTGGGCCTCACAGAGAGTGTTAGAGGCCCAAAATGCAATGGGAAAATCGATTTAAAAGCACTTAACGAGCCAAAAATGCCAAAAACTGGACTATTTTGAACGATTTTGTGACGCAAATGTATTTCTCTGTTGAACGCATATTATTCTGAGAAGCAAAACGCTTTATTTTTTAAACCCCAGCCAACTAGCCGGACTACCTTCATCAACACCAAAACAAGGCTGGAATTCTGCTCACAGGACCCAGCAGGGGGTAAGAAGATGTTTAAGTATGAGGGGGTCCCACCCAAGAGGGGGAGATGCTTCAACATAAACACTGACTTTTTATAAACTTATGCTTTAAGGTGGCAGAGCGAGAGGACCCGAGCGGGCAGGCGGCACACGGCTGACGGGTTGGCCTTAATTACAGCCGACACTCACAGTGGGACGGTGAATTAGTGCAGTTACCTCTCACCACTGCTGTAAAAGCCCGGGGTCAGCGCGCCGCCACACACACACAGCGCACGGACACGTGTAAACACACAGCGCGGGGCGCCGTCAGGCGGTCTTAGCGGCTTTCTGGGTGACGCGGGGTGAAATCAGGGTCACCGTTAAGCTCCGTGCCCGACCAGCTCCTGAAGCAGCGAGCAGAGCGGCGCTTTGAGGAGGCGTCCCGGGGCGTCCCAACGGCGTGCAGAGCGGCGCTCTGAGGAGGCGTCCCGGGGCGTCCCAGCGGCGTCCCAGCGGCGTGCAGAGCGGCGCTCTGAGGAGGCGTCCCAACGGCGTGCAGAGCGGCGCTCTGAGGAGGCGTCCCGGGGCGTCCCAGCGGCGTCCCAGCGGCGTGCAGAGCGGCGCTCTGAGGAGGCGTCCCGGGGCGTCCCGGGGCGTCCCAACGGTGTGCAGAGCGGCGCTCTGAGGAGGCGTCCCGGGGCGTCCCAACGGCGTGCAGAGCGGCGCTCTGAGGAGTCGTCCCGGGGCGTCCCAACGGCGTGCAGAGCGGCGCTCTGAGGAGGCGTCCCGGGGCGTCCCAACGGCGTGCATAGCGGCAGCGTGCATAGCGGTAGCGTGCAGAGCAGCGCTCTGAGGAGGCGTCCCGGGGCGTCCCGGGGCGTCCCAACGGTGTGCAGAGCGGCGCTCTGAGGAGGCGTCCCGGGGCGTCCCAACGGCGTGCAGAGCGGCGCTCTGAGGAGGCGTCCCGGGGCGTCCCAACGGCGTGCAGAGCGGCGCTCTGAGGAGGCGTCCCGGGGCGTCCCAACGGCGTGCATAGCGGCAGCGTGCATAGCGGTAGCGTGCAGAGCAGCGCTCTGAGGAGGCGTCCCGGGGCGTCCCAACAGCGTGCAGAGCGGCGCTCTGAGGAGGCGTCCCGGGGCGTCCCAACGGCGTGCATAGCGGCAGCGTGCATAGCGGCAGCGTGCAGAGCGGCGCTCTGAGGAGGCGTCCCGGGGCGTCCCAACAGCGTGCAGAGCGGCGCTCTGAGGAGGCGTCCCAACGGCGTGCAGAGCGGCGCTCTGAGGAGGCGTCCCGGGGCGTCCCAGCGGCGTGCAGAGCGGCGCTCTGAGGAGGCGTCCCAACGGCGTGCAGAGCGGCGCTCTGAGGAGGCGTCCCGGGGCGTCCCAACGGCGTGCATAGCGGCAGCGTGCATAGCGGCAGCGTGCATAGCGGCAGCGTGCAGAGCGGCGCTCTGAGGAGGCGTCCCGGGGCGTCCCAGCGGCGTCCCAGCGGCGTGCAGAGCGGCACTCTGAGGAGGCGTCCCGGGGCGTCCCAGCGGCGTGCAGAGCGGCGCTCTGAGGAGGCGTCCCAACGGCGTGCAGAGCGGCGCTCTGAGGAGGCGTCCCGGGGCGTCCCAACGGCGTGCAGAGCAGCGCTCTGAGGAGGCGTCCCGTTTATATGGCGACAGCGTTTTTGGGGCTTAAAAATGCAAAAAAATGAACCCACCCTCCAGAGTGGAAATCTTAAAGACGCTCCACCGTCGTTTTCCCGTCTAAAGGATTGAAAACGCAAATGTGTGGTCTGAGCTGCTCACGCTGGTTATCCTCGCATACGCGTTGACGTCATAACCATGTGCAGTACAGCCAAACAATAACAAACAAGTCGGATTATTTCCATCAGTCAGACATTCAAGTTGTCTTAGCTGCTTTGATAGCTATTCGCTTCTTCGCCATGTTTTGGTTTTTGACTGTGGGCTATTTCCTATTTCGCGCTACTACGGAGAGAAGTAGAAGGAAGTTTCAACGCATGGGCGGGCTCTTGGTGTTGTTGTATGGCAGTGCTTCACAGTACCACCTAGCCACCTGGCATGCAAACTACATCAAATTTCACACACTTTTGCACTTTTGCATGCAGATTTCCACCCAAAGACGCTCGTCTAAACGCGAAATAAAAAGTGGGAACGCAACGCCACTTTTGCGGATTGTGTTCAGAGGGTTGTCGTGTAAAGCTAGCCTCAGAAAATAAAGTACACAATGTACCTTTAGGGGTACGATGGCTTGTCACTGGGGCAGCACCCTCAGAAGGTATAGTTTGTACCCTATGAGACCAATCTTGTACCTCAGGTGGCAATTTTGTACCCTTATACTGAAGTAGCCTAACACAGACTGTCTATTGTACCCCAGCATGTAGAAAGCTAACCTCCCCGTGAGCTGTCACCTTACCGTGGTGGGGGGGGTTTGCGTGCCCCAATGAGTCTGGGAGGTATGTTGTCTGGGGCTTTAAGCCCCTGGTAGGGTCACCCATGGCAAACAGATCCTAGATGAGGGACCAGACAAAGAACAGCTCACAAAACCCCTATGATGAACACTATGTTTGGACACCGTGTTCCCTTGCCCGGACGCGGGTCACCGGGGCCTCCCCCTGGAGCCAGGCTCAGGGGTGGGGCCCGCCGGCGAGCGCCTGGTGGCCGGGTCTGTGCCCGTGGGGCTCGGTCGGGCACAGCCCGAAGAAATGACACGGATCCCCCTTCCGACAGGCTCACCACCCGTGGGAGGGGCCATGGGGGTCGGGTGCAGTGTGAGCTGGGCGGCAGTCGAAGGCAGGGACCTTGGCGGTCTGATCCTCGGCTACTGAAGCTGGCTCTTGGGACGTGGAACGTCACCTCTCTGCTGGGGAAGGAGCCTGAGCTGGTGCGCGAGGCTGAGCGGTTCCGGCTAGATATAGTCGGACTCACCTCGACGCATGGCTTGGGCTCCGGAACCAGCCTCCTCGAGAGGGGTTGGACTCTCTTCCACTCTGGAGTTGCCCGCGGTGAGAGGCGTAGAGCAGGTGTGGGCATACTTATCGCCCCCCGGCTGTGCGCCTGTACATTGGGGTTCACCCCGGTAGACGAGAGGGTAGCCTCCCTCCGCCTTAGGGTGGGGGGACGGGTCCTGACTGTTGTTTGTGCCTATGCACCGAACGGCAGTTCAGAGTACCCACCCTTTTTGGAGTCCCTGGAGGAGGCACTGGAGAGTGCTCCTCCGGGAGACTCCCTCGTCCTGCTGGGGGACTTCAATGCTCACGTGGGCAATGACAGTGAGACCTGGAGGGGCGTGATTGGGAGGAACGGCCCCCCCGATCTGAATCAGAGCGGTGTTTTGTTATTGGACTTCTGTGCTCGTCACGGACTGTCCATAACGAACACCATGTTCAGGCATAAGGGGGTCCATATGTGCACTTGGCACCAGGACACCCTAGGCCGCAGCTCGATGATCGACTTTGTGGTCGTATCGTCGGACTTGCGGCCGTATGTCCTGGACACTCGGGTGAAGAGAGGGGCGGAGCTGTCAACTGATCACCACCTGGTGGTGAGTTGGCTCCGCTGGTGGGGGAGGAAGCCGGTCAGACCTGGCAGGCCCAAACGTATTGTGAGGGTCTGTTGGGAACGGCTGGCGGAATCCCCTGTAAGGAGGAGTTTCAACTCCCACCTCCAGCAGAGCTTCAGCCATGTCCCGGGGGAGGTGGGGGACATTGAGCCCGAATGGGCCATGTTCCGTGCCTCCATTGTTGAGGCGGCCGACCGGAGCTGTGGCCGTAAGGTGGTCGGTGCCTGTCATGGCGGCAATCCCCAAACCTGCTGGTGGACACCAGTGGTGAGGGAAGCCGTCAAGCTGAAGAAGGAGTCCTATCGGGCCTTTTTGGCCAGTGGGACTCTGGAAGCAGCTGATGGGTACCGACAGGCCAAGCGGAACGCGGCCTCGGCGGTTGCTGAGGCAAAAACTCGGGCTTGGGAGGAGTTCGGGGAGGCCATGGAGAACGACTTCCGGACGGCCTCGAGGAGATTCTGGTCCACCATCCGGCGGCTCAGGGGGGGAAAGCGGTGCACCGTCAACACCGTGTATGGTGAGGGCGGGGCTCTGCTGACCTCAACTAGGGACGTCGTGAGTCGGTGGGGGGAATACTTCGAGGGCCTCCTCAATCCTACCGACACGCCTTCCGATGAGGAAGCAGAGTTGGGGAGCTCGGACGTGGGACCTCCCATCTCTGGGGTTGAGGTCGCCGAGGAGGTCAAAAAACTCCTCGGTGGCAAGGCCCCGGGGGTGGATGAGGTCCGTCCTGAGTTCCTCAAGGCTCTGGATGTTGTGGGGCTGTCTTGGTTGACACGCCTCTGCAGCATCGCGTGGACATCGGGGGCAGTGCCTCTGGACTGGCAGATCGGGGTGGTGGTCCCCCTCTTTAAAAAGGGGGACCGGAGGGTGTGTTCCAACTATAGGGGGGTCACACTCCTCAGCCTCCCTGGTAAGGTCTTTTCGGGGGTACTGGAGAGGAGGATCCGACGGATAGTCGAATCTCGGATTCAGGAGGTGCAGTGTGGTTTTCGTCCTGGCCGTGGAACAGTGGACCAGCTCTATACCCTCCGCAGGATCCTGGAGGGAGCATGGGAGTTCGCCCAACCGGTCTACATGTGTTTTGTGGACTTGGAGAAGGCGTTCGACCTTGTCCCTCTGGGACTCTTGTGGGGGGTGCTCCGGGAGTATGGAGTGCCGGACTCCTTGATATGGGCTGTTCGGTCTCTGTATGACCGGTGTCAGAGTTTGGTCCGCATTGCCGGCAGTAAGTCGGACATGTTTCCTGTGAGGGTTGGACTCCGTCAGGGCTGCCCTCTGTCACCGATTCTGTTCATAATTTTTATGGACAGAATTTCTAGGTGCAGCCAGGGCGTTGAGGGGGTCCGGTTTGGCGACCTCAGAATCGGGTCTCTGCTTTTTGCGGACGATTTGGTTCTGTTGGCGTCCTCAGGCCGTGACCTTCAGCTCTCACTGGAGCGGTTTGCAGCCGAGTGTGAAGCGGCTGGGATGAGAATCAGCGCCTCCAAATCCGAGACCATGGTCTTCGGCCGGAAAAGGGTGGAATGCCCTCTCCGGGTCGGGAATGAGATCCTTCCTCAAGTGGAGGAGTTCAAGTATCTCGGGGTCTTGTTCACGAGTGAGGGACGAATGGAGCAGGAGATTGACAGACGGATCGGTGCGGCGTCTGCAGTGATGCGGGCTCTGCACCGGCCCGTCGTGGTGAAGAAGGAGCTGAGCCAGAAGGCGAAGCTCTCGATTTACCGGTCAATCTATGTTCCTATCCTCACCTATGGTCACGAGCTGTGGGTAGTGACCGAAAGAACGAGATCGCGAATACAAGCGGCCGAAATGAGTTTCCTCCACAGGGTGTCTGGGCTCTCCCTTAGAGATAGGGTGAGAAGCTCGGTCATCCGGGAGGGGCTCGGAGTAGAACCGCTGCTCCTCCGCATCGAGAGGAGTCAGATGAGGTGGCTCGGGCATCTAGTGAGAATGTCTCCTGGACGCCTCCCCGGTGAGGTGTTCCGGGCCCGTCCCACTGGGAGGAGGCCCCGGGGAAGACCCAGGACACGTTGGAGAGACTATGTTTCTCGGCTGGCCTGGGAACGCCTCGGGGTCCCCCCAGAAGAGCTGGAGGAAGTGGCCGGGGACAGGGACGTCTGGGTCTCTCTGCTCAAGCTGCTGCCCCCGCGACCCGACCCCCGGACCAGCGGAAGATGATGGATGGATGGATGGCATGTAGAAAAAAAGTACATATATGTACCTTTTACCACTTGAGTACATATATGTACTTTTTACCACTTGAGTACATATATGTACCTTTTACCACTTGAGTACATATATGTACCTTTTACCACTTGAGTACAACAGACGCTCCACATGAAGCCGGTTTTACCAGAGCTAAAATTTGCTGCTCTGAAGGATTTGAGCACATGCTTCCAGGCTCCACGAGTCGCAGCAAATGTTTTTATCATGAAAACTTACTTTGTAAATAAAATAACTGACTAATGGACTGATGTCTCAGCTCGAATAAGTGTGTAAGAGAGCAATAAATCATTAATCGTGTTAACCTTTACATCAGATTCGTGGGACAAGACCTTCATTGTAGAAATCTGTGACTGACTCCAGGATGAAATGAGTCGGTTATAGGAAGAAAAGGTTATGGTATGACTTATAATGCAACTTTTTTTAGAAGTCTGGCCCCGATCTGACCACAACTGAGCGGGTTGGCGTCACGTTTGAATGAGCGTGACGGCAGCGTTTCCAGGTGGACGTCCGGTTGATCTTTGAGCTGCGGCGGCTTCCTGTGAAGCTTGAGCTCACCTGAGAACGTCAACAGCAAAGCAACCAGGAGACATCAAGAAATGTCCCCAAACACGAGTTAATCCATTTAAAACCAGAGATGACCAGAAACGGAACCTCCATCTGTGTCATGTCCACGTGGTTTTCCCCGTGTTATGAGTTCTTTTGTGTTTTATCATGTTTTAGTTTATTTCATGACTTAGTTTTCTTAGTTCAGGTCTTGTATTTAGTTTTGCCGTCGTTTTCCCCACAGTTTCTGCACGCCACGCCACTCGACGCCACGCCACTCGAAGCCCCGCCACGCCACACCAAGCCAAGCCACGCCACACCAAGCTAAGCCACGCCACACCAAGCCAAGCCAAGCCACGCCACGCCACTCGAAGCCCCGCCCCGCCACACCAAGCCAAGTCAAGCCACGCCACTTGAAGCCCCGCCACACCACACCAAGCCAAGCCAAGCCCCGCCACGCCACGCCAAACCAAGCCACGCCACTCGAAGCCACGCCATGCCACTCGAAGCCCCGCCACGCCACGCCAAGCCAAGCCACTCGAAGCCCCGCCACGCCACACCAAGCCAAGCCACGCCACGTTACTCGAAGCCCCGCCACGCCACACCAAGCCACGCCACACCAAGCCACGCCACTCGAAGCCCCGCCACGCCACTCCAAGCCCCGCCACGCCACACCAAGCCAAGCCACGCCACGCCACTCCAAGCCACGCCACTCCAAGCCCCGCCACGCCACACCAAGCCAAGCCACGCCACTCGAAGCCACGCCACGCCAAGCCCCGCCACGCCAAGCCACGCCACTCGAAGCCCCGCCACGCCACACCAAGCCACTCGAAGCCAAGCCACGCCAATGAGCAGAGTTGTGTGTTTGCCCCTGAATGAGCAGAGTTGTGTATTTGCCCCTGAATGAGCAGAGTTGTGTGTTTGCCCCTGAATGAGCAGAGTTGTGTGTTTGCCCCTGAATGAGCCGAGTTGTGTATTTGCCCCTGAATGAGCAGAGTTGTGTGTTTGCCCCTGAATGAGCAGAGTTGTGTGTTTGCCCCTGCATGAGCAGAGTTGTATATTTGCCCCTGCATGAGCAGAGTTGTATATTTGCCCCTGAATGGGCAGAGTTGTGTGTTTGCCCCTGAATGAGCAGAGTTGTGTGTTTGCCCCTGAATGAGCAGAGTTGTGTGTTTGCCCCTGAATGAGCAGAGTTGTGTGTTTGCCCCTAAATGAGCAGAGTTGTGTGATTGCCCCTGCATGAGCAGAGTTGTGTGATTGCCCCTGCATGAGCAGAGTTGTCTGTTTGCCCCTGAATGAGCAGAGTTGTTTGTTTGCCCCTGAATGAGCAGAGTTGTGTGTTTGCCCCTGAATGAGCAGAGTTGTCTGTTTGCCCCTAAATGAGCAGAGTTGTGTGATTGCCCCTGAATGAGCAGAGTTGTGTGATTGCCCCTGCATGAGCAGAGTTGTCTGTTTGCCCCTGCATGAGCAGAGTTGTATATTTGCTCCTGCATGAGCAGAGTTGTGTATTTGCCCCTGAATGGGCAGAGTTGTGTGTTTGCCCCTGCATGTGTGCGTGTGCATGTAAGTGGTGGATTGAGCATTAATTAAAGCAGTGCAGATGAGTCCCCTCTGAGCCGACTAATTAGACATTAGCATGGAGACGTAATTACCCCAGAGGGCTCAACACGTTCCACTTAACTGCTCTCCCTCCTGCAGGCAGGCTGCGCAGGTACGGCTCAGCACGTGCACTGACCGTGTGTGTGCAGGTGTGTGTTTGGATGCTGTGCAGGTGTTTGTGCAGGTGTGTGTGCAGGTGTGTGTGCAGGTGTGTGTTTGGATGCTGTGCAGGTGTGTGTGCAGGTGTGTGTTTGGATGATGTGCAGGTGTATGTGCAGGTGTGTGTTTGGATGATGTGCAGGTGTGTGTTTGGATGATGTGCAGGTGTGTGTACAGGTGTGTGTTTGGATGATGTGCAGGTGTGTGTTTGAATGATGTACAGGTGTGTGTTTGGATGATGTGCAGGTGTGTGTTTGGATGATGTACAGGTGTGTGTTTGGATGATTTGCAGGTGTGTGTTTGGATGATGTGCAGGTGTGTGTACAGGTGTGTGTTTGGATGATGTGTGCAGGTGTGTGTTTGGATGGTGTGCAGGTGTGTGTTTGGATGATGTGCAGGTGTGTGTACAGGTGTGTGTTTGGATGATGTGTGCAGGTGTGTGTTTGGATGATGTGCAGGTGTGTGTACAGGTGTGTGTTTGGATGATGTGTGCAGGTGTGTGTTTGGATGATGTGCAGGTGTGTGTTTGGATGGTGTGCAGGTGTGTGTTTGGATGATGTGCAGGTGTGTGTTTGGATGGTGTGCAGGTGTGTGTTTGGATGATGTGCAGGTGTGTGTTTGGATGCTGTGCAGGTGTGTGTTTGGATGATGTGCAGGTGTGTGTTTGGATGATGTGCAGGTGTGTGTTTGGATGGTGTGCAGGTGTGTGTTTGGATGATGTGCAGGTGTGTGTTTGGATGGTGTGCAGGTGTGTGTGCAGGTGTGTGTTTGGATGGTGTGCAGGTGTGTGTTTGGATGGTGTGCAGGTGTGTGTGCAGGTGTGTGTTTGGATGGTGTGCAGGTGTGTGTGCAGGTGTGTGTTTGGATGGTGTGCAGGTGTGTGTGCAGGTGTGTGCTTGGATGATGTGCAGGTGTTTGTTTGGATGATGTGCAGGTGTGTGTGCAGGTGTGTGTTTGGATGCTGTGCAGGTGTGTGTGCAGGTGTGTGTTTGGATGCTGTGCAGGTGTGTGTTTGGATGATGTGCAGGTGTGTGTGCAGGTGTGTGTTTGGATGATGTGCAGGTGTGTGTTTGGATGATGTGCAGGTGTGTGTTTGGATGATGTGCAGGTGTGTGTGCAGGTGTGTGTTTGGATGATGTGCAGGTGTGTGTTTGGATGCTGTGCAAGTGTGTGTGCAGGTGTGTGTTTGGATGGTGTGCAGGTGTGTGTGCAGGTGTGTGTTTGGATGCTGTGCAGGTGTGTGTGCAGGTGTGTGTTTGGATGCTGTGCAGGTGTGTGTTTGGATGATGTGCAGGTGTGTGTGCAGGTGTGTGTTTGGATGATGTGCAGGTGTGTGCAGGTGTGTGTTTGGGTGGTGTGCAGATGTGTGTGCAGGTGTGTGTTTGGATGGTGTGCAGATGTGTGTGCAGGTGTGTGTTTGGATGCTGTGCAAGTGTGTGTGCAGGTGTGTGTTTGGATGATGTGCAGGTGTGTGTGCAGGTGTGTGTTTGGATGGTGTGCAGGTGTGTGTGCAGGTGTGTGTTTGGATGGTGTGCAGGTGTGTGTGCAGGTGTGTGTTTGGATGGTGTGCAGGTGTGTGTTTGGATGATGTGCAGGTGTGTGTTTGGATGCTGTGCAGGTGTGTGTGCAGGTGTGTGTTTGGATGATGTGCAGGTGTGTGTTTGGATGCTGTGCAGGTGTGTGTTTGGATGATGTGCAGATGTGTGTTTGGATGCTGTGCAGGTGTGTGTTTGGATGCTGTGCAGGTGTGTGTTTGGATGATTTACAGGTGTGTGTTTGGATGATGTGCAGGTGTGTGTTTGGATGCTGTGCAGGTGTGTGTTTGGATGCTGTGCAGGTGTGTGTGCAGGTGTGTGTTTGGATGCTGTGCAGGTGTGTGTTTGGATGATGTGCAGGTGTGTGTTTGGATGATGTGCAGGTGTGTGTTTGGATGCTGTGCAGGTGTGTGTGCAGGTGTGTGTGCAGGTGTGTGTTTGGATGCTGTGCAGGTGTGTGTACAGGTGTGTGTTTGGATGATGTGCAGGTGTGTGTTTGGATGCTGTGCGGGTGTGTGTTTGGATGATGTGCAGGTGTGTGTTTGGATGCTGTGCAGGTGTGTGTTTGGATGCTGTGCGGGTGTGTGTTTGGATGCTGTGCGGGTGTGTGTTTGGATGATGTGCAGGTGTGTGTTTGGATGCTGTGCAGGTGTGTGTTTGGATGCTGTGCAGGTGTGTGTTTGGATGCTGTGCAGGTGTGTGTTTGGATGCTGTGCAGGTGTGTGTTTGGATGCTGTGCAGGTGTGTGTGCAGGTGTGTGTTTGGATGATGTGCAGGTGTGTGTGCAGGTGTGTGTTTGGATGCTGTGCAGGTGTGTGTTTGGATGCTGTGCAGGTGTGTGTTTGGATGATGTGCAGGTGTGTGTTTGGATGATGTGCAGGTGTGTGTGCAGGTGTGTGTGCAGGTGTGTGTGCAAGTGTGTGTGCAGGTGTGTGTGCAGGCGTGTGTTTGGATGCTGTGCAGGCGTGTGCAGGTGTGTGTGCAGGTGTGTGTTTGGATGCTGTGCAGGTGTGTGTGCAGGTGTGTGCAGGTGTGTGTGCAGGTGTGTGTGCAGGCGTGTGTTTGGATGCTGTGCAGGCGTGTGCAGGTGTGTGTGCAGGTGTGTGTTTGGATGCTGTGCAGGTGTGTGTGCAGGCGTGTGTTTGGATGCTGTGCAGGTGTGTGTGCAGGTGTGTGTGCAGGTGTGTGTTTGGATGATGTGCAGGTGTGTGTGCAGGCGTGTGCAGGTGTGTGTTTGGATGGTGTGCAGGTGTGTGTGCAGGTGTGTGTGCAGGTGTGTGTGCAGGCGTATGTTTGGATGATGTGCAGGTGTGTGTGCAGGTGTGTGTTTGAATGATGTGCAGGTGTGTGTGCAGGCGTGTGCAGGTGTGTGTTTGGATGCTGTGCAGGTGTGTGTGCAGGTGTGTGTTTGGATGATGTGCAGGTGTGTGTGCAGGTGTGTGCAGGTGTGTGTGCAGGTGTGTGTGCAGGTGTGTGTGCAGGTGTGTGTTTGGATGATGTGCAGGTGTGTGCAGGTGTGTGTGCAGGTGTGTGTTTGGATGCTGTGCAGGTGTGTGTGCAGGTGTGTGTGCAGGCGTGTGTTTGGATGCTGTGCAGGTGTGTGTGCAGGTGTGTGTTTGGATGATGTGCAGGTGTGTGTGCAGGCGTGTGCAGGTGTGTGTTTGGATGCTGTGCAGGTGTGTGTGCAGGTGTGTGTTTGGATGCTGTGCAGGTGTGTGTGCAGGTGTGTGTTTGGATGATGTGCAGGTGTGTGTGCAGGTGTGTGTTTGGATGATGTGCAGGTGTGTGTGCAGGCAGTATCAGACGCTCTCCGTCTTTCCTCCTCCGCCCCTCTTTGTCTGCTTGTATCAGTCTCAATCTCTTCCCGTTTTTCTCATCCTTTTCATCCTTTGTGCTTTTTTTCCCATCTACTCCTCGTTCGGGTCGAAAAATGCATTAGGGCGACCGCTGAGCGACATGGGTTCGATTCTGGATCGATATCCAGCACTCTGCGGGCGAAGCAGAAGGAAAAAAGGATGCCTCTCTCTCTGCTTTTCAGACTCCAAAAGCCTCCTTTTCTCATGGAGGGGAGAGAGAGAAAGCCCAGATCTGCGAGGTCTGTTTGCCAGCGTCGCCGTAGCAACCGTCACTGCCAACCTTGACACTGGAGTTGCATTGTCTGGGACCCCCGACACACAACCTTTGGCACGAACAGACGCTCACACTAAAAAAAACGTGCATAAAACCAAGCAGAACGGGATATTTTGTGCGTCCTTTAAACTTCCCAAAGTGAAACCGCTCAGTGATCCACACTCACACACACGGCCGGCTCAAACACGATCATTCGCCATCGTCTTTGATGAGAACAGACTGTTAGGCCGAGCCGGGAGCAGACTGTCGATACGAGACAACAGATTGTGAGAACCCCGTGAACTCCGATACAGCCTGCAAACCCCCCCTCAGAGCGCCAGGAGGAAATCCATGGGCCGCTGGAAGCATTGTCTTCCTATCTGTGGCGGGTTCTGTGCTGCTTCCAGTGGGGATCGATGGCATCAGCGCGTCTGACAGAGAGACAGAAGGCTGCATGGATCCAGGTTTGATGCTTTTTCACCGGACTGATCAGCATCAGATTCAGCCTGAGGATTAAAGGCAAAGCAGTTGAAATTGTGAAATATTTGATCAAAATGAAAAGGTTAGAAGGGACTCGGCGTAGCACGGATGAAGCCTGACACGAGGCTGAAAGAGGTCTGAGATGCTGCTTCTCTGATCCGGCTCCACTTAAAGGCTGGCCTCATTCTCACTGTGCTCCGGTGTTTCTGGAGAACTTTCAGAATGAGTCTGAATCAGCATTTAATCACAGAAATGCAGAAACTTGTGTTCATGTTTGCCATGAATCTAACAGAAATCTAACGTTTCTAACTGATTCATACCCTTTTAATGAGGCCATCTCATTACAGACAGACATGTTATCTCTTTTATCTTCTTTTAAAAATCTGTAATTTTCCAATAAATGTGGTCATTCCATCCAGAATGGCGCCGCCCTACAGGCAGCAGCTCTGAGAAGGAGCGTCTCTGCACCCCAGATGGTAAACAGCTGGCTGTGAGCTTCTGTCCATGTTGTCTGCTGAGAGAGTTCACCTGAGTTACCTGCTGACATCATCAGCTGGGCTGTTGCTAAGCTACAGAAACAGCACCCCGACCCACTGATGGAGACCTCTGGAGGTTTCCACCCCACCTTCCTCTCTGCTGCACCTTAACTGCCCTGTAACAGTCTGTAACAGCTGATCTTTAATAATAACCGATACCGCAGGGATGTGATTTACCTTCAGGGATCGATAAAGTTTTATTGAACTGAACTGTGAGGCTTTAACATCAAACTAACCACAGCTTTGGTCTCCCAAAGTAACAGGTGCACATTCCTGTTAACAAGCTAGCTGCCAACCAAGAATGGCGTCTGTTCATCCTGCCGTAGCTCAATGTAAGTGTCATCTTTCACTTAATTCATCAAACAAACTGTTAATAAATGATACATTTCTGTAACTGGGACTTCTTCTGTGAACACCGCGGAGGTTTGGCGCCGACACGATCGGCTCTAAAAGTTGAACTGTTGTTGGCTGCAGCACGGCGGCTACGGGAGAACGCTAATGGAATCCCGGAGCAGCTTATGGTGTGAATGAGAACAATAATGACGACACAAAGCAGAGACAAATCCATTGTAAGTGATGTGGAATTATGTCGGCTCAGTGGATTATGAGAGGCCTTGATCCGGTGGGAGTGGAAAAACATGGCGTCTGCTCTCACACGTTTGAACACACAAACACGCGCACGCCACGGCAGGAAAACACATGCACGCATCTGCACATTATGCAACGTCAAACCTCCATATCTACTCACGCTGCCAGATAATTAAATTAATTCAGCCGAGGACCAACTTCACAGATTAGCGACTTAACTTTTCAATAATAAGGAAAGAAACTCAGCCACGCGGGATAATTACATTTGTCTCAAATGAGGGCAGCCGTCAAAATGTATCATGTAGGGCCGTGCGTCCAGTTTAACCCGCACGCTCGCACACACGACTCCTCTGAGGGTGATGAAAGGAAACTTTTACAAACAGGCAGCTTTTATGGCTTCAACAACCTCTATTCTTTCCTTTTTTTTGTCATGAATACTTACATTTCAGCTGGAAAAGATAAACCAACGGGCAGCTTCCTCTGTTAGTCTCAGAAATGTTTTTTAAGCCTTAATTTCTGTGTTCAGCTGTCAGAAGGTCGGGCTGTGGGGGAGCAGGAAGAGTCCCACTGGGCAGAAGTACAGACCAACCAGAGCTCAACACCCTCAGAACCAAACAGCCTGGGAATATGTGCACCAACACTGGTTTGATTTACTCTCCGCATCTCAGACAGAACCTGGAAGCAATAGGGATGGGAACTGATCAGATTTTTACGATTCCAATTCCATTTTCGATTCTGCTTAACGATTCGGTTCTTTGTCGGTTCCCTTATCGATTCTCATTTGGAGAAAAAGGACAACAAACCGGTCGATTAGCATCAACTTTGTTTAGCTTAGAAGTAACACGAGTCATGACCTCACAAACCCAACAACGGTGAGGTCCACATCGGTCTATCCTGGCCTGGGTAATTTAACTCTTCCTGCTCTGGTGAAAGGAGAAGCTGGAGGTAGAGGTGAACTGGGGGTAGTACCACCAGCCTCTGGCTCTGAGCCAGTCAGGCTCTGTCTCTCATGATTTCATCTAAATGTAATGCCTGAGAAGGCATTCATTTAACCTTAACCGTTACTAACAGCAGCTTTTACAATCAGGCAAATGGTGCTAACATGATAGGCAGTGTTTGTTAGTTAGTTAGCTGCAGTGTTAGCCGAGGACATGCTAACGTTGCTAACGTTGCTGGGTTCAGATTCACCAACGTTAGTCCGGAGCGGATCGAAAACGCGACATTCATTCATAGTTATTGCATGTTGGTAGTATTTCCTCCCTTGGGTGAAATATTCACTTTGCAAGTTGCCCTGTTGTCGTCTTTTTTAGGGATGTGGAACCAAACTTTCGAGCGTTTGTACCGCTTGGGCGCCATGTTTACTGTTGGCTGCTGGCTGCGCTGGACTCGCCACGCAACGCTGCGTGGTGACGTCATTCGCGCCCACTGGAATCGATAAGGGAATCGTTTGCAAAATCGCCAAAACGATTCCAAGGAATTGAAACACTGGGAACCGGTTCTCAACAAGAACCGGGTTTCCATTCCCATCCCTAGGAAGCAACTTTTTTCAAATGGCCCTAATGACCAAATCTGTTTTTTCAGTGTATGCTGGAGGGTTCGGGGTGATAAAAGTGACGAAAGTTGCTGGAAATCTCTCCACGAGACTCTGTTTTTACAACATTTGAGTCAACGTTTGGCAGAGATGGGACCAAGTCACACATGTGCAAGTCCAAAGTAATTTTTTCTTGGGCAAGTCAAAGTCACCTTATTATTGCAATTTTACCTGCAGAATCTGATCTTAATAAAGTGAAAACACAAAGATATAAGTAACTGTCAGTAAACATCATTGGCCAATGTGTCCAACCTGTCCACCCCGTATCATATCAAGCTAACGTTAGCTAACTACCGACAAGGCTAACAGGATAATATTAGCTAATTTAGGGACCATACTGGCGAAGTAATAGCCCAAGGGTTACAAGGCTCGCTGGCCTCCTGGAAGCTTAGAGAAGACCGCCTTGTTTGCATGACTACGGACAGCGGTACCATGATTAAAGCCTTGAGACTGACTGAGTGGCCCATCCTCCAATGCTTTGGACACAGACTTCACAATGCCATTAGTAAGCGACTACACAATGCATAACAAAGTGCTACATTCAGGGATGGCAGCCACGTGGTGCTGTTTTTATTTCATTTTTTGTTTTTTATTCTTGAACTGATTTCTTCACATAGGCCTAGACTACTTGGTAATTCTCAATAGTGTCAATAAAGAAAATATGTATTTAAATTTTGCCTTGGTCTGGTTTGTTTAGAGAAAAACAGAAAAAGGGTTTAAATCGAAAATCGTTAGAAATTAGTTAGAAAAAAAAAAAAGAAATCGAGATTTTATTTTTAGGCCAAATCGCCCAGTCCTGGGTTAGGGTTAGGAAGAGATCAGACACCCAGAGCCCTGCAGGTTCCACACAAAGTCGCATTATGAGCTCAAAAACAAGGTCAAACTAAAAGTGAAACCTCTAAACCTGCGTTAGACCAACAAATGTCTTGTTCCGATCAAACTCAATGCGCAGAAACGGTAAATAAACCACCTGTTTGTGTCTGCTGGAGAACAAAGAGTGGTTGTCCAGGCTGACAGGAGAAGGAATACCCACAGAGTGCTGTGAGAAAGGTGTTTTGTGGGCCCACGACACTGAATTTTGAAGCTGCAAAAACAAGCCATAAAAATTCCAGAGAGCTCATTGAGAACCTCTCTAGTTACCCTCTGCAGCCCCCATCCCTCTCTTCCTCCCTCTTCTGCCTCTCCTATTTCTGTCCATTGTCAGCACAAAGCATCACATTCAGGCCCCGATGACTTCTCTCGCAGCAGACAGTGCGAGGCTTAAGCGCACAATGGCCGCACGGAGACAAAAGCCAGTTTATTAGGCTGAGGAGTGACGGGCAGACGGAGTGAGAGGCATGGAGGACGGAGGGAAACAGTGGCACTCTGCGTTCCATTGTGGCTGGACTCACATCTGGTGGCCATGTGTGACCGGAGCAGCGGGGCTAATGATGGGCTTCCTGAGGCCAGCTCAATTAGGCCAGGCCTCACCGGACTCCCAGAGAGAGAGAGGCCGGGCGGAGATGCCTATCGACATGCTGCTTTACTGTTCGTGTGTTAGTGCATCTCCAACATCATGGCTACATTTACACTGTCAGTTAAATGTTACCCAATTCCGATTTTTTGCTCTCATGTGACACAGCTCGGATACGTTTTTTTGACCATGTAAATAGGACGAGGACGCATGCATTCGGATATTTTGAGATCGGATACAGGCCTCCTTCATATGTGGAAATTTATCAGATATGAATCGGATATGTGACGATGCGACCGCCGTGTAAACAGGCAGATCGGATATTCTTATATGCGAGGATCTGGGATCGGTCTCGCACCCAGACACTCCTCTGAACAGCTGAGGAGGCAATAATTGCAGCGTGTGCACAGGATGCAATGATGGCCCTTTTCCTCCTTCTCTGCCTTAAAATCCTGCCAATGTTGGGCGAACTTCTCATGTACCGCAACACTAGCATCACACCTATGTCAACGTCGTCCATTTGCCTCAGCAGCAGAGTTTGGTGAACACTTAAGTAGGCACGCGCAATGTTTCAGGTGATAGGCAAGTGTAATCGCGTTAATCAGATATGAGTCACATTATTAAAGTACGTGTAACCACACGTTAAAATAAATCGGATTTACGCAAAAAATCAGATCTGGGCATCAAGACTTGCAGTGTAAATGAAGCCTTTGTGTCTGTGCACCTAAATGTGTTCTTTGTCTTCAAAATGAGACATTTTCAGGCTCCATCCTTCTTCTTCTTCTTTCTATCCCAAACAACACCCGAGTCCGTGCACACACAGCTTCTTCCTGAGCAGACCGAAGCTAACTCACGAGCTGTGAAGCCATACATGCTTCGGATGACTTCCAACGCACCTAAAACCAGAGATGGGGACTCGTCTTGACAAAAAATAAAACACTCGAGACTCGACTCGGACTTGGAAGTTAAAGACTCGGCACTTGACTTGAGACACAATGACTTGAATGACTTGAGAGTTATTCAGTTCATGTTTTCAGTTTGAATATAAAATTAATAAATTGATTAAAAAAATAACATGGATTACCCGGTAGGAGCGCAGGCTGAGAATGGCGTCATGATTGGATCCCTACCCTGTCAGTCAGCCATGCCCTCTCTGCATACCTTAGTGTTTATTGGAGAGAATAAACTCATATCAGATATGCATCAACATGTCAGCGGGACTGACAGTCGTTGTCTTCGGCTTTCATAATCACCATTTTGACGGCAAAAGACGAACAGCTCAGTGCAAGACATGCGGCATCAACATCTCAGACAGCCAGACGACAACTTCCAACTTTGTTCATCATCTGAAGATCCATTCTGACCAGTAAGTGCTGTCAAATTAGCTAATATTATCCTGTTAGCCTAGTCGGTAGTTAGCTAACGTTAGCTTGATATGATATGGGGTGGACAGGTTGGACACATTGGCCAATGATGTTTACTGACAGTTACTTATATCTTTGTGTTTTCACTTTATTAAGATCAGATTCTGCAGGTAAAATTGCAATAATAAGCTGACTTGACTTTGACTTGCCCAAGAAAAAATGACTTGGGACTTGCACATGTGTGACTTGGTCCCATCTCTACTAAAACTCAACAAAGGGGGAGCGAGACAAAGATGGCCGAAGCCTCTGACCGTGTCCCCGGGCGTCTGTGTCTTAGACTGTGTCCGAGCACCAGATCAGACGTGTTCCTGCGACATCACTCATTATTCCTGCTCTGCAAACAGTTCACCCCACAAGACACAGGCTGAAAAATACAAACCTAATAAACAGCAAAGAAAAGCCTGTCTGTTTGTGTTAATAAAAGGCTTTATTGGGGAAATTTGATGCCAATTCTTCCCATAATCACGTGTTACTGGTCAGATGTGTATAATTAGTATTGCATAAGCAATTGCACAAACAAGAACTGGGGTCGTTTGAGGCTCTCGGTTTTAGCGAAAGGACATAACTGCACATATATGAGGTTAAAGTCTGAGACACGGAGCTTCTCTTTGAGACGACACACGGTCACAGAACCTGCAGAAACCCTCTGAATCCTGCTGGGTCCAGAGCAGAAAAGCCCAGATGTGACACAAACAAAGACGATATCTGGACAACAAAAATAACCAAAACATACCAAAGAAGTTGGAATCTATGAGGAAAGCAAATTGATTTTCTTTAGATAGTAATCTGACCTAATTTTATCAATATAGTTTGTGCATATCAGATTTAGAACTTGGAGCTGATTTAATCTGATAATTAAGAGTTACGATTTTGACATGGAGCTGAAAGAAGAAGCAACTGTAGTTCAGCAGATGGCCGGTAGAGACCAAAAAACACACATTTACATTCCAGTCAATGGAAGGAGTTTAGTCTCTGGAGCTAATTACTCCTTTAATTACATCTGCAAAGAGGTCAAAGGTTTCATATCTTACCTGTTTAAACTGAATTAAGGCTTAAAGTTAGTATTGTGGTGGCTTCCAAATGGATAAGACTCACTTGCCCTTCGGTTCTCACTTAGATTTGGTGCTTTGAGTATCACTTTTAGCTAAAAAAAACCCCAAAATCTTCAACTTGAGACCTCAGAACAGTGTCCAACGAACCCACGGGTGATGTCAGGTTGGCTGCAGCTCATCCCTGTTCATGCACACTTTTTCTTTAAAGTTAAAACATCTGCATAAACGTGGGACAACGTTTAAGGCTGGTTAATATGTTTTAAATATAATATGCTGTATGCAAAGAGAAGCAGCCCATCGGTGGGGAAGACATGGTGTCTACAGTAGGCATCATGTGGAAAACAACGAGACGATACTGAGGGATGAGACACTCCCTCCAACGTAAGGGCCATTTCAGACCAGGGCGGCAAAGCGTGGCGGAACGGAAGCGATTTTCACCGGCGGAGGTGAAAATACATGGAAACAGATCTGTCCTTGCACACCGACGCGGCGGTAGTCGGGCGGTAGCGGCGCGGAGACGCCTCCGTCCCGCGCTGCTTTTGGAAAATAGAACTCGAGCGGAATTTGGACGGCAGCGGCCGGCGGCGGCCGGCGGTGTGCCGTTGAAATGAATGGGGAATGCAGACAGGAATGGAGCAGAACTACCGCGGCCGCGGACTGTCCGGTGTGAAAAGCCAAGTTGAACACACCGCCTGATAACCGGCGTAAGACTGCCGTCGTTTCGCTGCCGCCACGCCACGCTCTGGTCTGAAATCGGCCTAAGACGGATGTATTTGTTTTCCAGTGAGCATTCCCCAAAAAAAATCCTCTTCAAAAGAATCACCTTCGAATTTGTTAATATTTCTTTCTGTTACCATATGCATTTAATTAAAAGTTTAAAAATCCTAATGTCTCATCTTTCTGTGTAAATATCTCATGTTACTATGTGGCCACCCGTGGTATAATCCGGTGCGGCCTATACAAGTACAAAATGGATTTTCTTTTTAAAATGAGAAAGTGCGAGTTATATTCAGGTGCGCTCTATAGTATAGGAATTTGCGGAGCACTAGTTCTGCTCGTAGCTGTTTGGTTTTGGAAGGAAATGCACTTCTGATTTCTTGTTACCTGAAGTTGTTCTGCCTACCGATGTGGAACGCACTGATTGTAAGTCGCTTTGGATAAAAGCGACTTACAATCGCTTACAAAAGACTCGAGACTCGACTCGGACTTGGAAGTTAAAGACTCGGCACTTGACTAGGCTGAGAATGGCGTCCTGATTGGATCCCTACCCTGTCAGTCAGCCATGCCCTCTCTGCATACCTTAGTGTTTATTGGAGAGAATAAACTCATATCAGATATGCATCAACATGTCAGCGGGACCGAGAGTCGTTGTCTTCGGCTTTCATAATCACCATTTTGACGGCAAAAGACGAACAGCACAGTGCAAGACATGCGGCATCAACATCTCAGACAGCCAGACGACAACTTCCAACTTTGTTCATCATCTGAAGATCCATTCTGACCAGTAAGTGCTGTCAAATTAGCTAATATTATCCTGTTAGCCTAGCCGGTAGTTAGCTAACGTTAGCTTGATATGATACGGGGTGGACAGGTTGGACACATTGGCCAATGATGTTTACTGACAGTTACTTATATCTTTGTGTTTTCACTTTATTAAGATCAGATTCTGCAGGTAAAACTGCAATAATAAGCTGACTTTGACTTGCCCAAGAAAAAAATGACTTGAGACTTGAAAGCTAAGACTTGAGACTTGCACATGTGTGACTTGGTCCCATCTCTGATGTAATGTAATGTAACATCAGAGCTTGTTTGGAGTGAGACGGTAGCTCATAGCCGTTGGGACCATTGGGTCATTTCTAGCATCCCATGTTCTCTCAGCAGCAGTCTGTAAATGCGTGGGAACCGAGACCAGGAATACTGTCCCGTTCTTCGTCTTATTATGCATTTTGTGATGTGCCAAATGTTCTCAACCGGTGAAAAGCGTGCGCTCCGGGCACGATACGAGACGAGGAACGGGTTGAGTGTTGTTCTTTGGGAAGTCATGGACGACCCGGGGATGAAACCTGCATTATCAGCTGCTCCTCTTCCTCCACAAGCTTAATAAAAAAGACCCTACTGCTGATCAGGTTAATGCATTTATGTTGGAAAACATGGGAAAAGACCAAGTTATGAATGATTTAGACGTAATCATTTAAGCAATAGTGTTGCAGCAGACACAGAAGCACTGTACGAGTTTCATGTGATACGATATAGATATTATCTGAGCGTCTGAGAGGAAAAGCTGAATGAGCCGAGAATCGCTTTATCTGCTGCCCAAATCGTCCTCCGTCCCTCAAACAATAAATCAATGGTAGTCAGCAGGAGCGTTCGATCCCCGTCTGTGTTCACTGGCTTCTTTTGTGTGGCTTAACCCGAGATTTCTGTGGTTACGTGCTCTCGCTCTGTGGAGGGGAAGCGCTCCTTTAACAAGAGAATCACTGAATGTGTGCGCACCATCAAAGTTTATCATCCTGCGTCTGACTGACGAACCGTCAGCGATCCTGGTGACCTCCACAGGTGTCTTTAAAGGTTAAAGGTCACCCCGAGGTCAGAAACCCAAGAGCTACATCTCAGACTCTGCGGGCCTCAGAATCAGGGGCCGGATTCACAAAGCATTCTTAAGAAAAAAAAAGTTCTTAACTGGTACTTTTATCTTAACTTTTGTCATAAGAAAAAAGCTAAGAACATTCCATATTCACAAATAAAATTCTTAAGTTTTTTCTTAACTTTCATGTTATCTTTTGTCTTAAGAACGATGTTAAGAATAATTGATATTCTTGAAAGCTTAGTTCTTAAGATTCTTCTTAGTTTTCCTCTTAACTTTAAGACAACCCTTCACCACATCTTAACACAGCAACAGAAAAAAGATAAGCCTCTAATATTATTTATTTGAACACATTTCTACAAAAAAGAGAGAACCTTTGTTTAAACTTATGTTATGTAAGTTTGTTACCAATGTTTTTGTGTATGTTTTATTAATTATATTGGGTAGGTTATATACATTAGGCTCCAACTTACAGTTAGCTATTATTTACAATGGGCCTTAGCACTGTGTTTAGTATATAGGCTATTGAATGTAGCCCACAGCACTGAGATGTGTTGACCATAGATCATGAGGCCAAGGCCTATTTAAGTTAATAATTTAATCAGTCATTTCATTACGCTACAGTTGTATAGTGTGGATTATTTATTAATGACTATAATGTACACACTGACTGACTTTTAATGACTATGTAGAGGCCTACACATTAATTGATTACTGACCTTGTTGTCTCTACCAATTTCTAGATGGAGATGTTATGGCTTGCAGCTAGGGAGGAAAATCCCCGAAGGCCTCTAAGAGACAGGATGGACCCCCTTAGAAAGTTTTTTTCCAACATTCTAAGAAGTTCTTAAGTCATAAAAATACGAAGTTCCTAAGAAATGCCATTGTTCTTACGAAAATATTGAGGAATTTCACTAAAGATAAATCTTAGGAACTTCCTAGTTTTTTTCGTAAGAATCTTCCTAAGATTTATCTTAAGAATAGTTTTGTGAATCCGGCCCCTGAATCAGAATCAGAATAACTTTATTAATCCCTTGCGGGAAATTCTTATGTTGCAGTGCTCTCATTACAGCTGCTGGATCAGGGGTTCACTTAGTTTCTCACTCACTGCTGCTACCGGCTGCTGGATCAGGGGTTCACTTAGTTTCTCACTCACTGCTGCTACCAGCTGCTGGATCAGGGGTTCACTTAGTTTCTCACTCACTGCTGCTACCAGCTGCTGGATCAGGGGTTCACTTAGTTTCTCACTCACTGCTGCTACTAGCTGCTGGATCAGGGGTTCACTTAGTTTCTCACTCACTGCTGCTACCAGCTGCTGGATCAGGGGTTCACTTAGTTTCTCACTCACTGCTGCTACCAGCTGCTGGATCAGGGGTTCACTTAGTTTCTCACTCACTGCTGCTACCAGCTGCTGGATCAGGGGTTCACTTAGTTTCTCACTCACTGCTGCTACCAGCTGCTGGATCAGGGGTTCACTTAGTTTCTCACTCACCGCTGCTACCAGCTGCTGGATCAGGGGTTCACTTAGTTTCTCACTCACCGCTGCTACTAGCTGCTGGATCAGGGGTTCACTTAGTTTCTCACTCACTGCTGCTACCAGCTGCTGGATCAGGGGTTCACTTAGTTTCTCACTCACTGCTGCTACCAGCTGCTGGATCAGGGGTTCACTTAGTTTCTCACTGCTGCTACCAGCTGCTGGATCAGGGGTTCACTTAGTTTCTCACACACTGCTGCTATCAGCTGCTGGATCAGGGGTTCACTTAGTTTCTCACACACTGCTGCTATCAGCTGCTGGATCAGGGGTTCACTTAGTTTCTCACTCACTGCTGCTACCAGCTGCTGGATCAGGGGTTCACTTAGTTTCTCACACACTGCTGCTACCAGCTGCTGGATCAGGGGTTCACTTAGTTTCTCACTCACTGCTGCTACCAGCTGCTGGATCAGGGGTTCACTTAGTTTCTCACACACTGCTGCTACCAGCTGCTGGATCAGGGGTTCACTTAGTTTCTCACACACTGCTGCTACCAGCTGCTGGATCAGGGGTTCACTTAGTTTCTCACTGCTGCTACCAGCTGCTGGATCTGGGGTTCACTTAGTTTCTCACTGCTGCTACCAGCTGCTGGATCAGGGGTTCACTTAGTTTCTCACTGCTGCTACCAGCTGCTGGATCTGGGGTTCACTTAGTTTCTCACTGCTGCTGCTACCAGCTGCTGGATCAGGGGTTCACTTAGTTTCTCACTGCTGCTACCAGCTGCTGGATCAGGGGTTCACTTAGTTTCTCACTGCTGCTACCAGCTGCTGGATCAGGGGTTCACTTAGTTTCTCACTGCTGCTACCAGCTGCTGGATCTGGGGTTCACTTAGTTTCTCACTGCTGCTACCAGCTGCTAGATCAGGGGTTCACTTAGTTTCTCACTGCTGCTACCAGCTGCTGGATCTGGGGTTCACTTAGTTTCTCACTCACTGCTGCTACCAGCTGCTAGATCAGGGGTTCACTTAGTTTCTCACTGCTGCTACCAGCTGCTGGATCAGGAGTTCACTTAGTTTCTCACTGCTGCTACCAGCTGCTGGATCAGGGGTTCACTTAGTTTCTCACTGCTGCTACCAGCTGCTGGATCAGGGGTTCACTTAGTTTCTCACTGCTGCTACCAGCTGCTGGATCAGGGGTTCACTTAGTTTCTCACTCACTGCTGCTACCAGCTGCTGGATCAGGGGTTCACTTAGTTTCTCACTGCTGCTACCAGCTGCTGGATCAGGGGTTCACTTAGTTTCTCACTCACAGCTGCTACCAGCTGCTGGATCAGGGGTTCACTTAGTTTCTCACTCACTGCTGCTATCAGCTGCTGGATCAGGGGTTCACTTAGTTTCTCACTGCTGCTACCAGCTGCTGGATCAGGGGTTCACTTAGTTTCTCACTCACTGCTGCTACCAGCTGCTGGATCAGGGGTTCACTTAGTTTCTCACACACTGCTGCTACCAGCTGCTGGATCAGGGGTTCACTTAGTTTCTCACACACTGCTGCTACCAGCTGCTGGATCAGGGGTTCACTTAGTTTCTCACTCACTGCTGCTACCAGCTGCTGGATCAGGGGTTCACTTAGTTTCTCACTCACCGCTGCTACCAGCTGCTGGATCAGGGGTTCACTTAGTTTCTCACTCACTGCTGCTACCAGCTGCTGGATCAGGGGTTCACTTAGTTTCTCACACACTGCTGCTACCAGCTGCTGGATCAGGGGTTCACTTAGTTTCTCACTCACTGCTGCTACCAGCTGCTGGATCTGGGGTTCACTTAGTTTCTCACTCACTGCTGCTGCCAGCTGCTGGATCAGGGGTTCACTTAGTTTCTCACTGCTGCTACCAGCTGCTGGATCAGGGGTTCACTTAGTTTCTCACTAACTGCTGCTACCAGCTGCTGGATCAGGGTTCACTTAGTTTCTCACTCACTGCTGCTACCAGCTGCTGGATCAGGGGTTCACTTAGTTTCTCACTCACTGCTGCTACCAGCTGCTGGATCAGGGGTTCACTTAGTTTCTCACTGCTGCTACCAGCTGCTGGATCAGGGGTTCACTTAGTTTCTCACTCACTGCTGCTACCAGCTGCTGGATCAGGGGTTCACTTAGTTTCTCACACACTGCTGCTACCAGCTGCTGGATCAGGGGTTCACTTAGTTTCTCACTGCTGCTACCAGCTGCTGGATCAGGGGTTCACTTAGTATCTCACTGCTGCTACCAGCTGCTGGATCAGGGGTTCACTTAGTTTCTCACTCACTGCTGCTACCAGCTGCTGGATCAGGGGTTCACTTAGTTTCTCACACACTGCTGCTACCAGCTGCTGGATCAGGGGTTCACTTAGTTTCTCACTCACTGCTGCTACTAGCTGCTGGATCAGGGGTTCACTTAGTTTCTCACTCACTGCTGCTACCAGCTGCTGGATCAGGGGTTCACTTAGTTTCTCACTCACTGCTGCTACCAGCTGCTGGATCAGGGGTTCACTTAGTTTCTCACTGCTGCTACCAGCTGCTGGATCAGGGGTTCACTTAGTTTCTCACTCACTGCTGCTACCAGCTGCTGGATCAGGGGTTCACTTAGTTTCTCACACACTGCTGCTACCAGCTGCTGGATCAGGGGTTCACTTAGTTTCTCACTGCTGCTACCAGCTGCTGGATCAGGGGTTCACTTAGTATCTCACTGCTGCTACCAGCTGCTGGATCAGGGGTTCACTTAGTTTCTCACTCACTGCTGCTACCAGCTGCTGGATCAGGGGTTCACTTAGTTTCTCACACACTGCTGCTACCAGCTGCTGGATCAGGGGTTCACTTAGTTTCTCACACACTGCTGCTACCAGCTGCTTGATCAGGGGTTCACTTAGTTTCTCACACACTGCTGCTACCAGCTGCTTGATCAGGGTTCACTTAGTTTCTCACTGCTGCTACCAGCTGCTGGATCAGGGGTTCACTTAGTTTCTCACACACTGCTGCTACCAGCTGCTTGATCAGGGGTTCACTTAGTTTCTCACTGCTGCTACCAGCTGCTGGATCAGGGGTTCACTTAGTTTCTCACACACTGCTGCTACCAGCTGCTTGATCAGGGGTTCACTTAGTTTCTCACACACTGCTGCTACAAGCTGCTTGATCAGGGGTTCACTTAGTTTCTCACACACTGCTGCTACCAGCTGCTGGATCAGGGGTTCACTTAGTTTCTCACTCACCGCTGCTACCAGCTGCTGGATCAGGGGTTCACTTAGTTTCTCACTCACTGCTGCTACCAGCTGCTAGATCAGGGGTTCACTTAGTTTCTCACTGCTGCTACCAGCTGCTGGATCAGGGGTTCACTTAGTTTCTCACTGCTGCTACCAGCTGCTGGATCAGGGGTTCACTTAGTTTATCACTGCTGCTACCAGCTGCTGGATCAGGGGTTCACTTAGTTTCTCACTCACCGCTGCTACCAGCTGCTGGATCAGGGGTTCACTTAGTTTCTCACTCACCGCTGCTACCAGCTGCTGGATCAGGGGTTCACTTAGTTTCTCACTCTCCGCTGCTACCAGCTGCTGGATCAGGGGTTCACTTAGTTTCTCACTCACCGCTGCTACCAGCTGCTGGATCAGGGGTTCACTTAGTTCTTGACTCACCGCTGCTACCAGCTGCTGGATCAGGGGTTCACTTAGTTTCTCACTCACTGCTGCTACCAGCTGCTGGATCAGGGGTTCACTTAGTTTCTCACACACTGCTGCTACCAGCTGCTGGATCAGGGGTTCACTTAGTTTCTCACTCACCGCTGCTACCAGCTGCTGGATCAGGGGTTCACTTAGTTTCTGACTCAGTGCTTCTTTTGTCTTGGTTAAAGAAGCTAAACAAAATGTTGTCCTTTTATAATAAAACTATAATTACAGCCCAAACAGCAGCTGTTTCCGCCTCCTGAACCTCCCTGCACACCAACACAAACAGCTTCCTGTCATCGGTGAGATGTTGGTGGATCCAAAGTACGCTCCACACATCCATCCCTGTCCTCCTCCTTTCCTTTCTCCCACAGAACAAAGCGTGCTAACCTTGAGCTGTCCAACAGCTTTGTTCCGGCGTCTGAGGGGATATTAGGACGGTGATTAAGTGAGATTGATGACACTTTAATTCCCTGACAAAAATAATGCCTCTCTCCTGTTGTTTAATCTTCAATCTTCATTATATTGGAGGAAACTCAAGAGAGTGCGGTTGCGAGCCAAAAGAAGGCCATGCTAACAAAGAATGCTGTATTTACATGCCTAATGAAAACGGATTGTAATTCAGAGTCCGAAGGAGCGGTTTGTGAATGCCTGAAAGAAATATTAACAAATTCGAAGGTGATTCTTTTGAAGAGGATTTTTTTTGGGGAATGCTCACTGGAAAAAATCTAAATCTTACCAAGTATATTTTTCTCATTGAGTATCTTATTACACTTAATATAAGACAAAATTGCCTAACAAGCACCATTTCAGCCAGATATAGGGACTTGTTTGAAGACAATACATCTGGAATATCTTGTTAAGTGAAAAAGTCTTAAAAAAAAAAAAAGTGTTTTGAGTCATATTTCACATGAAACAAGCTTTTTTTTTCATTTGAAGAGGTTTTTAAGCTAATTTCAAGATCACTTTTAACTCAAAAGTCCTAAATGTCACATCTTATTTCAAGAAATCTTGACAAGCTGATTTTCACTAGTTCCATTGGCAGATTTTTTTGCTTATTTCAAGCAAAAACGTCTTTTATTTGTTGTTTTTTTACTTATTTTTGGAGGGGCATTTTTTCCAGTGCAGAGTATCTGACTGCAGTTTAGCCCCCAGGTTAATTAGGAACTCAAGGACAGATCTCTCAGTTTTTCTTTCTGCTGATGGTTTACACAGAATCATCCGGCCTCCCGACCTTCCTGGGGAACATTCCTTTTCATTTCAAAGGAACAGAACACGAGAGAAGGTCCTCCAAATGTTCCCCCTGAAAGGTTCAGGACTTTAAGGAGTTTGAACCCCACCAGAACGAGCTCCACGTTCTGAGCTCCCAGCTAACGTTCGTGCTTTGGATGATGGATTCATCACGGGAACAAAGTAAAGGCCGGCGGATGCAACCTCGGTTGCTCTCTCCAACAGGGAGGTCGGAGCCCGGGGTCAGCCTCACAGATGCTCAGGGACAGGGTGCCGTCACCTCCCTGCAGGTCAAGGCAGGAGTCCTGCTGCTCTCTAAGAATCCGAACGAGTAATTAGAGAATGGATTCAATGCCGGAGCAAACCGTAAACAAGCGTGCTGCGTGCCGCCAGTGAGCTGCAAGGTCTTCCATTCAGATCGAGAGGCTGAGGTCACCTGACATCACAGGCACTGAAAAGGAGATTTATTTTAGGTATAAATGCCAGAATCTTGCATCATCAAAACTGTTTTCTTTCTCAAAGTGTTTCAGTTTATGAAAATGAATCCATCCGCACATGAATATGTTGAAAAAGCCCATTATGAGCTCAGAGAAAGTTTACTTTACAGCAGCACGAAGTTCTTACAGCGAGTAACTGTGACATAAAGCACGTTTTGTGTTCCTTCCCTGGACTCTCTGTGACAATCAGCTGTCAGATGAAAGGTGGCGACACTCTGACACCGTATCTGTGCACGTACGAGCGTGGGTGGGGAGTACCTAAACACCGAAACGGACCAAAACGGACCAAGATTTAGCCAGATACACATTAAGAATTCTTGTAGAAGTCATCTGTATATGTAATATCCAATGATTATAACACCAAACTGTTTTTTACTATTGTGGTATTGCTGATGTGTTTTTGATATTTGTATGGATGTTTTCCAGTAATTAATAGTAATTGGTAATGAATGTTTAAAAGGTAAGCTTTTTATTTTAGTAAAAGTTACCTAAACCAAAAAGGTAAAGTTTTGAACAACTTTTCATATTTTATGGAATCATTTGGTGTTATAACCATTGGATATTACATATACAGATGACTTCTACAAGAGTTCGTAATGTGTATCTGGCTAAATCTGGGTCCGTTCCGGTCCGGTACGTTCCGGTGTTTAGGTACTCCCCGTGGGTGGGCGTGTTTGCAGGGCCGGTTTTTGCTATTGGCAATGTGGGCGACCGCCCAGGGCGTACTTTATGTGAGACTGATCCCAGGCCACAACAGAAGCTGTTTCCAGTCCAAATAAACTGTATTTCATCCCTAAAATAAACACAGACCCATTTACCTTTGTGTAACTAACTGGGTTATGTGACAAATGTAAAAAAACAACATAAATCTGTGCAGCCGTCTACGTGAATGTGTTTAAGTCACGTGACTCCGGCTGATTGACGGGTGAACGGACGGCGTTAATGGGAAAAGCAAAGGTAACTAGAAATGCACTCAGAGAGTGCAGACCTCCGCCAACCGTCAACCTACCTGTGGATAGCGAGCCATGTATGGACATACGTTCCTGATGTGGGCTACTTGTTGTTTGGCGCTGTCAGCAGAAGAGGCATTCCCTTCTCCCTATTCATTATTGAACAGCAGTGTTCGCCGTGCACACTGGGTTGCCGTGCAAGTAAATCTGCGCACTATGCATTCTGTCTGGCTTTGGCTCTGTTTGGCCGCGCCACCTTGTGGCAGGTCGCAAGATTGCAGCACGAACAGACGAACGAACGAACATCCAGACATCCAGACAAACCAACAGACAAACTCGGGCGATCACATAACCTCCTTGGCGGAGGTAATAATGTGGAGTCATCATGGATCATCATCATGGTGAAAGAGCAAAGAAGCCATCAGGTGCCCAGTTTAGAAAGAGAAGAAGAGAAGAAACGGGCAGAAGATAAAGGGATGCAGATTTCTATCAGTGACCTGAGGGACGTAGGCTAAAGGCTATCTGTTAGCCTCTTGCTAACATGTTGCTATTAGCCACGACTGTGTTTGATTTTTAGTTTTTCTGAACTAGAATTAGAATCATGCATCGTGTCATGCAGCTAATTTCACCCAAAGGCAACCTGGTCTGGTTTGTGTTTGCAACACAACAAGACAGTGGATTTTTTTTTATTGTTATGAGCTATATGCTAAATTAAATAACTTAAATAACTTCTAATATACATTGACATGGCATTTTGTAAGCTACACGTGGTATCTTTTTGCACCTTTTTGTATTTAGGATTATATAGGCGGATGGTTCGCCCAGGGCGTAAATCTAGCAAGGACCGCTGAAACAATCCTTTTAATCTGGCATCTTCGGTGCCACCTCGGTCTGATGTCCGAAGCCACAAAGAAAGGTCAGGGACGGCTCGGCCTGGGTGGGAGGAACTACCTTCTACCTGGTCAGGGACGGCCCGGCCTGGGTGGGAGGAACTACCTTCTACCTGGTCAGGGACGGCTCGGCCTGGGTGGGAGGAACAACCTTCTACCTGGTCAGGGACGGCCCGGCCTGGGTGGGAGGAACAACCTTCTACCTGGTCAGGGACGGCTCGGCCTGGGTGGGAGGAACAACCTTCTACCTGGTCAGGGACGGCTCGGCCTGGGTGGGAGGAACTACCTTCTACCTGGTCAGGGACGGCCCGGCCTGGGTGGGAGGAACTACCTTCTACCTGGTCAGGGACGGCTCGGCCTGGGTGGGAGGAACTACCTTCTACCTGGTCAGGGACGGCTACGCCTGGGTGGGAGGAACTACCTTCTACCTGGTCAGGGACGGCTACGCCTGGGTGGGAGGAACTACCTTCTACCTGGTCAGGGACGGCCCGGTCTGGGTGGGAGGAACTACCTTCTACCTGGTCAGGGACGGCTCGGCCTGGGTGGGAGGAACTACCTTCTACCTGGTCAGGGACGGCTACGCCTGGGTGGGAGGAACTACCTTCTACCTGGTCAGGGACGGCCCGGTCTGGGTGGGAGGAACTACCTTCTACCTGGTCAGGGACGGCTCGGCCTGGGTGGGAGGAACAACCTTCTACCTGGTCAGGGACGGCTACGCCTGGGTGGGAGGAACTACCTTCTACCTGGTCAGGGACGGCTACGCCTGGGTGGGAGGAACTACCTTCTACCTGGTCAGGGACGGCTACGCCTGGGTGGGAGGAACTACCTTCTACCTGGTCAGGGACGGCCCGGTCTGGGTGGGAGGAACTACCTTCTACCTGGTCAGGGACGGCCCGGTCTGGGTGGGAGGAACTACCTTCTACCTCTCCCCGTCTCTTAGTGGCTTCAAGGCCTGCTTTGGCGAACAGTTAGAGTCAGTTTACGGAGGGTCGAAGCAAAGCCGAACGTCTACAGTTCCTGAAGCTTTTTCTATCTCCCTCAGGAGAAAGTTGCTTCAAAAGTTCATCCTGTCATTGTCTCCTTTTTATTCCAATTTGTCCTCATCTCTCTCCTTGTTATGTCTGCAGCCTGTTTCTATGACTGAACATTTAACAATGATTCCTGCTTTTAAATCAGAGGCCGACCACATGCCGCTGCGCTCTGCCTAATCTAGCTCATCCTCCAGTGTTCAATATGGTTTATCAGCAAGAGACGAGGGGGAGAAAAGAGAAACAGCTCCGAGGAAAGAGAGAAAACAGGGAATTAAAGGAGAATGGAGCAGGAGGAGAGGGCGGGGGGAGGATGGGGGTCAGTGGAGGTAGAAAAGAAGAGATGAATGCAACCCCTGTTCCTTTGCACTGTCTCAAACAAGGCCTGGGTAAACAGGAAGTACAGCTGCGCTCCCCGTCTCCGTCCCTGTGACTCTCTGCTTTTCACCTCCCTCCTCAGACGCTCCAAAACATACACCGCATTCCTGTCCGGGGCTTCGTTCTCCAGCTGGAGAATTAAAAACGAAGGGCCAAAGAGGAGAGGAAAAAGGAGGGAAAACGCAAACAAATGACAAACATCTCGGAGAAGATCGCGCCGCCTTCCCGTCACATGGCGAGGAGTCACGATAGTTTGGCAATCTGGACACGCAGGCCCCCTCAGTGGGCCCTAATCCCCCTATTTCTTTAAGAGAGAGAGGGAGTAGAGAGGAGGAGAAAGGAGGCATTGTGGCTGGAGACAGTGCAGTAAAAAGAGGAGCGTACAGTACCAAATTGAGGTCGCGGCAAGACAATGGCTGCCCTTCACTGGCTCATTCACACACGGTCTCCACACAGCTCTATCAAACGCCTCTTTCTTTTCTTCTTCCCCTCCTCTGTTCTGTTCTCTCTCTTTCTTTCTCTCACGTCCGCCTTTCTTCTCCTCATCACAGAGGGACGGCGGATAATGAAACCCCGGCTCACCCAGGCTGTTCTGGGGCCTCGTTGCTGAGAAGAGGAGCTCTCTCCTGCTCAATGGGCACCTTCCCATCGTCTCTGTTCGACGCCCCGGCTCCACCCACCGCCTTTGTTTCGGGTGGAGAATGTGGAGTTTGAATGGATGTTTTTTTTTTTGGGAGGGGGGGGGGGACAGAATCGTTTACATCTTATTTTAAATCATACTCCATTCCCGTGTCTTGTGATGCTGTCCATCGCCGTCCAGAATCTTAATAATAAGCTGCAAAGACGTTATTCTGCAGCGTTTTCAGTACAATTAGGACAACTGTGGCTCTGGAGGAAGGCTGAGTTATCCATGAAGCAGTCTTCGGTTGGTCTTTGGGTGTCAAAGTGCAATTCAGAACGATGCCGAACCCGAAAAAAGCCCCCAATGCACCTTTAGCCTGATTTATGGTCGTCTACGGAGAGCCACGGAGACCCTCCTGGAGACGCTCTCCGTCGCTTGCGTGCGTCGGCCAAAATTCTTCGAGGAGACGGAGACCGCAAGGGTTCAATTCAATTCAATTTTATTTATATAGCGCCAAATACAACAAATGTCATCTCAAGGCACTTAAATAGTAAAGTCCAATTCAAGCCAATTGGAGTTCAATTCATTGTAATCATAATCATTTACAAAATAATCCGATTCATTCATATAGAGCCAATTCAAAAACAGTTTCCTAGCTTAGGAAACCAACAGGTTGCACCGGTTGTGATTGGTCGGCTAACAACATCATTTCCAGAATCACTTTTCCAGTTTAGCTCCTTCCTCTCAGAACAACAACACCGCCATTTCTGAAAGAGTTTACTGTGTGCCGGTCAACATTTGGTCAAAATTATTTGCATTTCAACATCAACAAGCTCCAACTCCAACAACAGTCTTTCTCTCTCGGTCGCCATCGTTCGCTGTGAGGAGGAACGGAGCCGGAAGGTGAACAACCAATCAGCCACTTTCACCATAGACGTAAGAGATTGGGTCGTCTAACGTAGCGCCGCCTGCTGATCGGGAGGTGAACTGCCTTGGGTATCCGACATCCCGACGGAGAACTTGGAAAGGACGGAGAGCTGACAGAGAAGCAGACTGAGGCCTATAGATAGGAATGTTTTAATAATGTTTTATTGTGAAAATAATGATAAGAAAAAAACATTCACTCACTATTGTTATAAACTGGCTTTATTCTTAGACTTTATGTATTCATATTCTGTAGTTCTCTAGATAATCTATGTTCCTAGTGTGTACGTTACACTCTGCTCATACAACGCAATGTATGTCCAACACTTTAAGATGACGTAGCGGGATAAAATAACTGGGTCAGATAAAGCGTCTCTTAGGACAGATAGGTTTGGTGCAGTAGATGCACGCCTGAAACAACACGCACACACACACATCGCTTATCACATCCAAAGAACATGACGAAGACGGTGGATGGCCTGCTCACATCATGAGTAAATATTCAATGATGCGTTGTCAAGTGTAGGTACAACCTCTGAGATAAGGGTGAACATAAATATGAAATGCTTCCGGATCTCGGGACTTGGTCGGACGGATTTCATGCGAGAACTCTGTCTCTCCGAGTCCAGCGCTGATACTTGACCTGTGACCTCCAATAAATACTTTGTTTAACATAAGACTGCTCCAACTGGTTCTTGGGCTTCCAATAAAAGAATCGGGCTAACACTATTAAAGACTGAAAATACGTCGTTTTTGGGCCTTTCTTCATCCCTTCTTAAAGGTGCTTTTTGTAGATAAGAATGTTTAAAACATCAAACGTTCACCCACAGATTTAAGGCTGATTATGGTCGTCAACGGAGACCGACGGAGAGCACACAGTGGAAAAAAATCTAAATCTTACCGAGTATATTTGTCTCATTGAGTATCTCATTACACTTAATATCAGACACAACTGCCTAACAAGTACCATTTCAGCCAGATATAGGGACTCGTTTTAATACAATACATCTGGAATATCTTGTTAAATGAAAAAGTCTTGAAAACATCTTGTTTCGAGTCATATTTCACATGAAACAAGTTTTTTTTTTTACATTTGAAGAGGTTTTTAAGCTAATTTCAAGATCACTTTTATCTCAAAAGTCCTAAATATCACATCTTATTTCAAGAAATCTGGACAAGCCGATTTTCACTAGTTCCATTGGCAGATTTTTTTTTTTGCTTATTTCAAGCAAAAATGTCTTTTATTTGTTGTTTTTCTTACTTATTTTTGGAGGGGCATTTTTTCCAGTGTGGGTTCTAAACAGGAATAATTATTCAGTCAATTACCAGTTATGATGAAAACTAGGTTTTTAAGCTAATTTCAAGATCAACGTTGCGTGGTGACGGCATTCACGCCCACTGGAATCAATAAGGGAATCGTTTGCAAAATCGCCAAACGATTCCAAGGAATTGAAACACTGGGAACCGGTTCTCAACAAGAACCGGTTTTCGATTCCCATCCCTAGTGAGAGAAAACCTCCTGCTGCCTCTGACCTCCTCTGTGGGGGATCCTGGTGCATGTAACTCCAGCTGAGTTCTCTGCTCAGACGCCGTCTTTGAGCTGCTTTTTAACGGTGATTCTGTGGTTCTAAAATCAGGATTTGGAAACGCTTTCAGTGAGCCGACTCATGGTCTTAACAGGCCGATTTTCAGTCACTTCTAACAAAAAGAAAAATACGTGAATGAGAGCAGCTTAAACTTAATCTTTACTGTTTTTACAGGCTTGAAGAACCTATTCCAGTCACTATTTGAGTCCAGTTGATAGGGCTGCAGCGATTCACAAATCTCACGATACGATTTAACGATATTCAGCCAACGATTCGATACGATAGGATTCGATATGATTCAATACGATTCAATACGATTCAATACGATTCAATACGATTCAATACGATTCAATACGATTCAATACGATTCGATACGATTCAATACGATAGGATACGATTCGATACACTTACATTATTTTCTAAGAAAAAAAGGGACTTGACATGATTCGTCGCTGATTGGACCGGTGGTCCGACCTTTGACCCGGAAGGACAAACAGAAACAAACGAACATGTCACAAACGTGAAAGCAGTGCACTTTATATAACATCTTTATGAACTAATTTATCACTGTTTTGTATCATGTGACCCCCCCCCCCCCCCCGGCAGAGTATTGTATGATATTAATGTTCTGTGTTTTCACTAATTGTAACGTCTGACTTTTCAATAAAGTTTGCTTTAAAAAAGTAAAAAAATAAATTAAAAAAATAAAAATAAAATAAATAAATAAAAATAAAATAAATAAATAAAATGTAAATAAATAAATCGATACTCGCGGCTGAAAAATGGATACTTTATCGGGAAAGAAAATATCGATGTATATCGAAGTATTGATAAAATTGCTCAGGCCCTACTCGTTGAGCCCTTTCACAGCTTTGAACTTTAACTTACATTTACAAGCATTTAAACAGACTAACACAATAAACCTTTTTTTATTCGTGAGTCATGTAAGCGTTATCGCTGAGCTTCTGTATGAAGTTAAACCATTTACAGAAGCGCCCGCTAATGTCTGAAGGACTCTGCGCTTCAGCTCGCAGCCTAATTTGATTGGGAAAGCGTTGGACATTAATATAGTTGGAGGACAGCGTTGTTGGCTGCTTGTCTGGACTGCACACTCCCCCAATCTCTCCATAACTCTAATGTGGAGATGCTTTGACAGGATTGCTGTTGCAATTAATTTTGACAGTTGGTCTGCCGTCGCTACATTTGGATTTAATGAAAAGGAGACGAGGAAGTGTCCGAGCTTGAATATAAACCTCTGTGCCGATGCTGCTCAGTGGTTTATGGTTTTTCTTTCCTGGGTTTGTGTCTGTTAACTTGACTAAATACTTCCATCCTGCCATCGGTGGGTAAAACACAGAAGCCTCTCCGTTAATTTGGGATTTTAGCTCCCTGATCAGACATATTCAGACTATTATGGAAGAAAACATTGTTCTAAAATAAAGCTAGCTTTGTCTTTACAAAGGAAAGACAAATGTCTCATTCACTGAGTCGCACATCATATGGATGGAGCTTTTGTGAAGAAGAACAGTTAATGTGTTCTCTTTCTGCCAATGAAAGGATTCGTGGAATTCGAGGTTTCACACGCAGGGAAACAAGAGGGCAAAAGCACCTTCGGGCAACTTGGGTCATAAAAGCTGATGATCCTCAGACCTAATTCGGCTTGGCGAACCTAATCGCTCAAAACTGATCAAAAACAGAATCTATTGGTGGCATTTAAACGGTTTACTGCGAGACAAGGGGGAAACAGGGATCGGCATTGTTATTCAAACCACAGAAAAATGGTTGTCCTCCCGTCTCTGTTGAGCAGGACATCAATCGCCCGCAGGCTTCCAGCGCGTGATGGTGTTAAGGTGACAATTCTTGCCCCGCTGGAAACATTGTGATGGTGCTTCAGCAGAACGCATCGCATCTGGTCATATGTAAAAAACAAGGGTGTGAAACACGCAGAAACACGAGCATGTGCTGCAGAGATGAACCTTTAGATGCATTTATCCTCCTGAATGTTCAGTTAGGAGTTCAGTAAAGAGAGAAGTCTGAAGGGGAAACGGTGTTTTGTTCTAAATAGTGAATCTGTCTGGATGACATCATGGTGTAAGCTCCGACTGTGCTGGTTAAGCATCAATATCTGGTTTAGGGACGTCCCGATCAGTTCCGAATCCCGATCCGATACTTCTCGAGTACATTTAAAAAAAATGAAGAACGGCGAAGAAACAGATCCAGGACGTCCCTGATTTTTTTATTTATTCACTTATTTTATCATTTAACACTTATAAACAGAGCACGTCTGCGAGGTAGCTTGAACAACAAAAGTAATAGAGTGATAAACAAATTCTTCACGTTGTAGTTTTAGTGCAACAATGTCTAATATAAAAATCTGAAATACCTGGCAGGCATGTCAACAAATCAGGTCCTCTCAGTCTATAGGCCAGTTCAAATCCAGACTGAAAACTGATCTCTTTTCCCTGGCCTTCCACTAGCTGAAATGGAGTTTACCTTGGCTTGCTACTTTTATTGTTACTGTTATTGTTACTTTATTGCTAATTTTTAGGGCTGGGCGAGTTAACTCGTTATTTATTTAACGCCGATAAATATTTTATGGCGCATTTACGCAGCTTTTATTATTGTAAAAGTCTGTTGCTCACAGGCTTTTATTATTGTAAAAGTCTGTTGCTCACAGGCTTTTATTCTGTAAAAGTCTGTTGCTCACAGGCTTTTATTTTGTAAAAGTCTGCTGCTCACAGGCTTTTATTTTGTAAAAGTCTGTTGCTCACAGGCTTTTATTCTGTAAAAGTCTGTTGCTCACAGGCTTTTATTTTGTAAAAGTCTGTTGCTCACAGGCTTTTATTTTGTAAAAGTCTGTTGCTCACAGGCTTTTATTTTGTAAAAGTCTGTCGCTCACAGGCTTTTATTTTGTAAAAGTCTGCTGCTCACAGGCTTTTATTTTGTAAAAGTCTGTTGCTGTCTGCTGTGGAACAGGAAAAGAAAGTAATCGGCGGATCCACCAAACATGGAGAAGGGTACGGAACTTTTACTCGGCCATTTTCATGTTAAAGTTCTTCCAGACGGCGGAGTCGACAGAACCAAAGTCATCTGTAAACACTGCCAAGTTGAATTGTCTTCTCAGCGTAGTAGTTCCAGTCTAAAATATCACTTAAAGGCAAAACACACAACTGATAGCAGCAAGTCATTCAAGGAAACAGACAGTGGAGCGAGGCTTCTACATAAAAACTACAGAAAGATGCTGATGTTAAAAGTGTGTTTGCACAACAAATGTTATGGCACTTTCATGGCAGCACATTTAAAATAAAGCTAAATGCTAAAAGCTATACACTACTTTTGGATTCATTTTTGGATTCTGCGTACAAATGCGATTAATCGTGATTAATCAGGGAAATCATGTGATTAATTAGATTAAACATTTTAATCGTTGCCCAGCCCTACTAATTTTATTTTTATCTGTGATGAAGTTATTCTTATTGCTATTTTATTGATGACTCTCTTAATATGTGATGCAGTTGCTCCACTGTAGTTCCACTGCAGATAAATAACATCTGTCCGGGCAACAAAGTCTGCTTTTGTAAACGTTCACACATTCTTTTAGGTAAATTACCAGAACTGGACCTTATTTCCAGTCTCCAGGAACACTGTCAGAGTAATATTTCCAAAGGTTTTGGACATTCACAGGATGCTCAGTTGCGCCCAAATCAAGACAATTTTTATTTATCTATTTCTTAAAATAGCGGAATTGCTATTGGGTTATTTGTACATGAAAAAAATATATATAAAAATGATGATAAAAGATTAAATTAAAATTGGTGAAACGAACGTTTGTGCTCTACTTTTAAATTAAATTTAATCATTTCCAAACGCACAATATCTTTTAAATCTCAGAAAATGAAGTAAATTGACCATATTTCATTTATTAGATGAAGAGTAGGATAGTTTCCTGGAATCCAGAGAAAAAGTAAAGTGCGAGTACCTTAGTTGCATAGTTCTGCATCATATCATTACAGTAAACTGTATATATAGATATACCTTTGTAGGTTCTACTATAAGGTCACGCAGAGGCTCTGAGGAGCTCTGGTTGGTCAGAGAGCTTCCAGAACAGCACAGCCACTTTCACGCTGTAATTACTGTGCATCTGTGTGGGTTTCAGAGGAAAAGGTGGGGCAGGAGACAGCACTTGACCCTACATGTAACCCATCCTCGTGTTTTACATAAATAACATAAAAACAAAGAAAAGAATAAAAGCCCAACTGCCCTGATCCTCTCTTCTGGCTCCAGGTAATTACCTGTGAGTACATGGAGGGGTGGGAATGTGGGGCTGATGCCCACTCAGCGACCCCCCCCTGATTAGGGTTAACAGCAGCCTCATTTGCATGAGGAGACGAGGCTTTCATTAGCCGAGGTAGCAGGAACACACATAGCTGCACATATGACCACATGAATGTGTCTGCGTATCAAAGTATAACCTCATTAGTGGAGGTGAAACTTAAATAGTCTTCGGATGTTTGAGGACTGTTGGCTGTGGGACACGTTGTTACAGGATGATGCTTCGGAACATGGCCGTCACACCCGTGGGGGATAGGGGTGTTTCGACACCCCCACTTTTATAGAAAGATGATTTCACCTTTTTGAATTTTCAATGACCAAATAAAGTTTTAACAAATCATAAAATGTGTTTTAAAGACCCTTTACCCACTTTAGAATAATTCTATCCAGATTTAAGCAGTCTAACTAATGTAGTTTCCATATAGGATCTAATTTAGGGCGATCAAAATGCAAAAAAAAAGCAGTAAAATGGCCCTGTTCTGCATTTTCACAAATCCCAAACAAGGTTTTAATGAATCTATAGCCTCTTTAGAATAATTCCATCCAGATTTAAGCAGTCTAACTAATGTAGTTTCCATACATGACCTAGGACCTAGTTTAGGGCGATGAAAATGCAAAAAAAATGCAGTGAAATGGCCCTTTATGCCCATTAATTCGCGAATCGGATGCCAACTTCAGTGTCGTGTCTATGGGCTTGATGTGGTGCTCATGTGCCATCCCTGGAACATCCCCACATTTAACATCACCGCTGCTTCTGAGTAAAAGAAGGTGAGAGTGAAACGATGGCTGATACACTCTTCAGTGTGCAGTTTGCCTGTAAAGTGAAGAATGAAAAAGCCAAACTCCTTGAACACCAGCCTCAGACGACAACAAGCATTTTGTAAGAGGTGAAAAAAAACAAACAAAGAAGGGGTGTCACTGAGCCCGTCCTCAACATTCAGCTGAAGAGCTGAAGTATTAATCCAGAAAAAGATGGAGCTCCTGTCATTAAGCATTTAGCCAAAATCAAAGTGGATTTCAAGACTTCTTTTAACCTTGTAGCACCTAAGCATATGAATAATCATTGAAATAAATCATTTTGGCTCTTCTTGCATCTTTTTGGGTGGGAATAAACCAAAAAGCAAAGCAGAGTGTAATTCGCTGACCCAAGAAAATGATGCTGTGACAACTGTCGGCACATAAAATGTAATGTAAAAAAATATTACACATGAATGTAAATAATGTATGTAAATTTAAAAAATCAAATTATGTAATGTAAATAAAAATATAATGTAAATAAATAATGTAAATAAATAAAAATCATGTTGCGTATCTGCAACTGTGGGTGCTACAAGGTTAAGAGTTTTAAATGAGCTACTTTTAGCTGCTGAGTGTAATAATCCAGCGGTTTTAGTGCTTTCAGACTCTCTCGTCTCGTCTTGAACATGTGGCTGAAATCAAAGGCTCAGCTGAGAGAAACTTTTTCTGTGCACGTTGGAGAATCCACCTCACTGGTGGAGTGCCTCAAGGGTCCAGTTTGGGTCCAGTCATTTTTTTTTTCTTTGCATATGCTGCCTTTTATCTGATTTTATCTATTGTTCTCATTTCTTTTTTTTTTGTTTAAAATTTAAATCATGCTTTTTATTTCTACTGTTTTAATGTCTCTGTAAAGCACTTTGAATCACCTCGTAGTTGAATTGTGCTGTACAGATAAACTTGTCTTGCCTTCAGGGTCTATCTTTAGGAAACAGAACTTCCCATTTCACTGCTTTGCTGATGACATCCAGGCGTACCTGCCTGTCAAACCTCTGCTGAGCTGTCGAAATGACATAAAGACCTGGCTGGATCTTAACTTTCTTCATTTTAATGAAAGTAAAAGTGAGAAGACGATGTGTTTGGGGGAATTTAACCCCTTTAGAGCCTCTCCTGGCACTCATTCAGCTCCTCTTTCAGGTGAGAAATCTGAGAATAGTGATTCTAAAATAGATAAACAGATCAGTTGAGTTATTCTTGGACTGCTGTAATTCTCTGTATTCGGGCACAGATCAGTGTTCTGTTGGTCCAAACTTTAACTGATAAAAATCCTGATCGCACGACTCCGCTCGGGTTCCCTTCATGCACTGGAAAAAAATCTAACTCTTACCAAGTATATTTGTCTCATTTCTAGTCAAAATATCTCATTACACTTAATATCAGACACAACTGCCTAACAAGCACCATTTCAGCCAGATATAGGGACTTGTTTGAAGACAATACATCTGGAATATCTTGTTAAATGAAAAAGTCTTGAAAACAAATTGTTTTGAGTCACATATCACATGAAACAAGCTTTTTTTTTTACATTTGAAGATGTTTTTAAGCTAATTTCAAAATCACTTTTATCTCAAAAGTCCCAAATATCACATTTTATTTCAAGAAATATTGACAAACCGATTTTCACTAGTTCCATTGGCAGATTTATTTTGCTTATTTCAAGCAAAAACGTCTTTTATTTGTTGTTTTTCATACTTATTTTTGGAAGGGCATTTTTTTCCAGTGTGGACTCGCAATCCGTTTCCAGATTGATTTTTTCCCGACTGGAACTTGAACTTTAAATCACGTCTGAATTGCTTGATGGGGGCTCAGAGAGAGAGATGGAGCTCATTACCCATTAAAAACTGAGTAATGCAAACATTCAGAACAGAAAACGCATCAAGCATCCAATGAATTGGATTATTTTGTAAATAATTATGATTACAATGAATAGAATTCCAATTGGCTTGAATTGCACTATACTATTTAAGTGCCTTGAGATGACATTTGTTGTATTTGGCGCTATATAAATAAAACTGAATTGAACTGAATCACAGGCAACACCTGAAGACACCTGAAACAGAATAAAGTCGCACTACAAAGTGGACAATGCTCACACACACACTGTCCTGTGCTGTCATGCATAATTCAACATGTGGTCGGGTGGGCAGATGCCCCATCCCCAGGGAGTCCCATCGTGCTCGGCCAGGATGAAACATTTAACAGCACAGACAAAATGGAACACGCTCATCGAACCAACAGGAAAGGTTGTTGGAACAACGGTCCTGTCATCCAAAGTATTGTAACTTCTATTTGAGTCAAACGAAATGACGACTGCATTCTGGCCTTCGGTGAGTACATTGTCATCTGTTATAGTGACCTCCAAACCCTGCTGCACTTGTGCTTTTACACACTCAGAAACACACGAGCTCAGCAGACAAAAAGCGCTGGTTCTCCTTTTAAGGCGGTGACATTCGGTGAAAACACAAACATCAGTAGTGGGTCATCTGTGAGTCACAGTTAAGAGTGCTTTTAAAGCAGCCTTAGTGAGTATATAGCCGCATAATATCAATGTCACATTCCATATTCGGCGCGTGATGGGACGGAGGAGAGGAAGCTCTGTGCGAGCGGCGGGTTGGATGTGTGAGTGTGTGCCAGTGCTTGGTGGAAAGAGGAAGGAGCTCTGCAAGTGTGAGCAGAAGCTGGCGCTTTGAATCTGTGAGATAGAGACAGCTTAAGGAGGCCTGGAGTGAGGCCAGGCAGCTATAGGCTGAATTTTAATGTGTTGTAACCTTGACACAGGAGGGGCTGCTGGTACTGAAGAGGAGCCTCCCGTGATGACATCAGACAAGAGGACAGGGACTCTTACCCGATGTTACACACCGAGGTGGGACTCTTACCCGATGTTACACTCCGAGGTGGGACTCTTACCCGATGTTACACACCGAGGTGGGACTCTTACCCGATGTTACACACCGAGGTGGGACTCTTACCCGATGTTACACACCGAGGTGGGACTCTTACCCGATGTTACACACCGAGGTGGGACTCTTATCCGATGTTACACACCGAGGTGGGACTCTTATCCGATGTTACACACCGAGGTGGGACTCTTATCCGATGCTACACACCGAGGTGGGACTCTTACCCGATGTTACACACCGAGGTGGGACTCTTACCCGATGTTACACACCGAGGTGGGACTCTTACCCGATGCTACACACCGAGGTGGGACTCTTACCCGATGTTACACACCGAGGTGGGACTCTTACCCGATGTTACACACCGAGGTGGGACTCTTACCCGATGTTACACACCGAGGTGGGACTCTTACCCGATGTTACACACCGAGGTGGGACTCCTACCCGATGTTACACACCGAGGTGGGACTCCTACCCGATGCTACACACCGAGGTGGGACTCTTACCCGATGTTACACACCGAGGTGGGACTCTTACCCGATGTTACACACCGAGGTGGGACTCTTACCCGATGTTACACACCGAGGTGGGACTCTTACCCGATGTTACACACCGAGGTGGGACTCTTACCCGATGTTACACACCGAGGTGGGACTCTTACCCGATGTTACACACCGAGGTGGGACTCCTACCCGATGTTACACACCGAGGTGGGACTCTTACCCGATGTTACACTCCGAGGTGGGACTCTTACCCGATGTTACTCACCGAGGTGGGACTCTTACCCGATGTTACACTCCGAGGTGGGACTCTTACCCGATGTTACTCACCGAGGTGGGACTCTTACCCGATGTTACACTCCGAGGTGGGACTCTTACCCGATGTTACTCACCGAGGTGGGACTCTTACCCGATGTTACACACCGAGGTGGGACTCTTACCCGATGTTACTCACCGAGGTGGGACTCTTACCCGATGTTACACTCCGAGGTGGGACTCCTACCCGATGTTACACTCCGAGGTGGGACTCTTACCCGATGTTACTCACCGAGGTGGGACTCTTACCCGATGTTACACACCGAGGTGGGACTCTTACCCGATGTTACACACCGAGGTGGGACTCTTACCCGATGTTACAGTCCGAGGTGGGACTCTTACCCGATGTTACAGTCCGAGGTGGGACTCCTACCCGATGTTACTCACCGAGGTGGGACTCTTACCCGATGTTACACACCGAGGTGGGACTCTTACCCGATGTTACTCACCGAGGTGGGACTCTTACCCGATGTTACACTCCGAGGTGGGACTCTTACCCGATGTTACAGTCCGAGGTGGGACTCTTACCCGATGTTACACACCGAGGTGGGACTCTTACCCGATGTTACACACCGAGGTGGGACTCCTACCCGATGTTACAGTCCGAGGTGGGACTCTTACCCGATGTTACACACCGAGGTGGGACTCCTACCCGATGTTACAGTCCGAGGTGGGACTCCTACCCGATGCTACACACCGAGGTGGGACTCCTACCCGATGTTACACACCGAGGTGGGACTCCTACCCGATGTTACAGTCCGAGGTGGGACTCCTACCCGATGCTACACACCGAGGTGGGACTCTTACCCGATGCTGCACACCGAGGTGGGACTCTTACCCGATGTTACACACCGAGGTGGGACTCTTACCCGATGTTACACACCGAGGTGGGACTCTTACCCGATGTTACACACCGAGGTGGGACTCTTACCCGATGTTACACACCGAGGTGGGACTCTTACCCGATGCTGCACTCCGAGGTGGGACTCTTACCCGATGCTGCACTCCGAGGTGGGACTCTTACCCGATGTTACACACCGAGGTGGGACTCTTACCCGATGCTGCACTCCGAGGTGGGACTCTTACCCGATGCTACACACCGAGGTGGGACTCTTACCCGATGTTACACACCGAGGTGGGACTCTTACCCGATGTTACACACCGAGGTGGGACTCTTACCCGATGTTACACACCGAGGTGGGACTCTTACCCGATGCTACACACCGAGGTGGGACTCTTACCCGATGTTACACACCGAGGTGGGACTCTTACCCGATGTTACAGTCCGAGGTGGGACTCTTACCCGATGCTACACACCGAGGTGGGACTCTTACCCGATGTTACACTCCGAGGTGGGACTCCTACCCGATGTTACACACCAAGGTGGGACTCCTACCCGATGTTACACATCGAGGTGGGACTCCTACCCGATGCTACACTCCGAGGTGGGACTCTTACCCATCCATCCATCATCCATCCATCCATCCATTATCCATCTTTCCATCCATCCATCTTCACACACGATTTTGGCTCTGGCCCTCCACTCTTTCTCTTCTTCTCTGAAACCTTCATTTCTTCTCTCCCCACTCTCCTCCGATCACCCACCCTCACTCTCCCCCTTCATCTTTCCTTCCTCTAACCTAGTTTACTCTGTTCCCTGCTCTTTCCAACTTTTTCCTCCCACTCTTCACTTCTTTTCCAGGAAACTTTCCTCAGCTCTGATCCAACTCCGTCGGCTTACACCTCAAACCTTCCACCCCAGCTTCCGCCACCTCTCCTCGTCTCCTGTGTCCTTGCCCGCCCGTTATTGTCATTCCCCTCTCGTTCTTTTCGCCTCCTTTGCACTAGGAAACTGTCTTTTTTATCTCGCCCTCCCTCCTCCACCGCCTCCTCCCTCTTTCAGCTCACTGCCAGGCTACCACAGCCCAAACTGTTCAGCTGCAACTGTTCCAAGCCCAATAATTACAGCTTGTCAGAAAGAATTAATTTTCTCATTTCTCATAAAAGACGTGTAAAAAATTACCATGTTATTATAACGCTGCCACTCTCTTGAGGCACCAACGAAAACCAAATTTAATTTTGGAAATTCTTCCCTCGCACATTAAATTAAACACGTAAATAAGAGTTCAGGAATTGGGGGAGAGATTGTTAGGGCGGGGGAGCATATGTTCGTTAGGCCGGCCCCAGCTCTGGGTAATGGCCGTCGTAATGTTTTGATGGGCCCGGCTATTGGTAAGCACCGATACATTTGCATGATCACCATCGCGGCAGGCAAGCGAGCTGCCAATTAGCTCTCATACAGCTCTGGACAGAGCTGGGAGAGAGAGGACGGGGATCTGTTTGGCACAAGGCTCGCACAGCAAGATATGGAACGCAGCTAATTAACAAGCACGTATGGAGAAAAGCATATTTACAGCAGGGAGATGCGAGGGAAAGGGATGTGTGGCTTTGCATGGGAGAGGACGAAGTGTTGGAGGTAAAGGGGAGGAAGGCTTTCGGTTCAGAGGTGCAAATCAAAAAAACACGGCAGACATCCATCATCCATCCTTCAATCAATCCATCCATACATACATACATCCTTCCATCCATCCTTCCATCCATCCTTCCATCCTCTTTGCTCTGGGTTTGATGTCGAAAACAATGAGTTTAAGGATTCTTTTGTGATGAAATCCATCCATCCATCCATCCATCATCCTTCCTCTGGGTTTGAGGTTGAAACAAAGAGTTATCATTAAGTATATGTCCACTGTGCACGTACTGTATTCTACTCTCATGCTACATTTTGCTCAGAGGTCACAACGTAAAGCCAGAGATTGCATCACACCCGGGTGGATTGTCTTGTAGTCGTGGCTCTGCTCCCTGACCAGGCGTCTCATTTAAATAAAAGCTGATAACGACCCATTTCTGCTTCATTCTTCACAAACGAAGGCAGCAGAAATAAGCTAACTGACAGAGGATGGACAGTCCTGCGTGTGAGACTCATCTGCTGAGACAGAGGAGGCGACAAACAGCTTACAGCTGCAGTTCGCTGCCTCTTTTGTGCAGGGCAGCCATAATAAATGTTGAGCTCAGGGTCGGGGAGTGGACACTATCTTAGCTCCAACTTTGTCAGATCAGATACGACAGCTGGTGGAGAAGAGATCACTCAGAGAGAAAGTTAGGAGACAGAATGTCCTGAAACAGCCTCCTAACGATGCTGCCGACCCGGAGCAGCTGCCTGAGCAGCCAGAGGTGCTCCTGCAGGTCCGAGGTATTCGTCCCTAAAGGGACAGTTCGCCTCTTCTGACATGAAGCTGTGTAACATCCCATATCAGCAGCATCATTTCTGAACATCTTCTTACCCCCTGCTGCGTCCTGTGAGCAGAGTTCCAGCCTCGTTTTGGTGTTGATGAAGGTAGTCCGGCTAGTTGGCTGGGGTTTAAAAAATAAAGCATTTTGCTTCTCAGAACAATATGCGTTCAACAGAGTAATACATTTGCATCACAAAATGGTTGTCCAGGAAAAAGTCAGACCTTTCCTTTCCTTTTCCTTTCTTTTTCTTTTGTTTTGTTTCATTTAGTTTTGTTTCCTTCTCTTTTCCTTTTCTTTCCTTTCTTTCCATCTCCTTTTGTTTCGTTTCGTTTTCCTTTCTTTCCTTCTCTTTCCTTTCTGTCAGGGTTGGTGGGTGAGAAGGACACGGATGTGGACTTTTTTGAAAGGAAAACTGGATTTATTAACAAAAAACACAAAGTTCAAACAAAAAGCGCGGCTGAGCCGGATTCAGAAAAAATCTCAACTGTGGAATAATTATTGAACAAAACAAAACACTTGGCATAGCATGGGGAAAGAAAACTTATCTTGGGCGTGGCGTGGCGTGGCGTGGCGTGGCGTGGCGTGGCGTGGCGTGGCGTGGCGTGGCGTGGCGTGGCGTGGCGTGGAGGGTGTTGACTGGTACAAGGATCTCACGATAACTGAAAGGGAACCTGGAAACTAAATACTGTGGAGGGTGATTAGGGATTGAGTGCAGCTGATGGGGAAAACACAGGTGAGGGACGTGAGGGCAGGAGAAAAACTAAACACAAGACCTGAACCTAAAACATGAGAAAACTAAGAACTAAACTAAGACATGATCTAAAAACATAGTCCCATGACACTATACTTCTTTTTTCCTTTCCTCTCCTTTCGTTTCGTTTTCGATTTTGTGATGCAAATGTATTACTCTGTTGAACGCATATTGTTCTGAGAAGCAAAACGCTTTATTTTTTAAACCCCAGCCAACTAGCCGGACTACCTTCATCAACACCAAAACGAGGCTGGAACTCTGCTCACAGGACGCAGCAGGGGGTAAGAAGATGTTCAGAAATGATGTTGCTGATATGGGATGTTACACAGCTTCATGTCAGAAGAGGCGAACTATCCCTTTAAAGAGGCGAACTGTCCCTTTAAAGAGGCGAACTGTCCCTTTAAAGTCACCGGATCGGTCACCAGCCACATGTTGGATAAAAAGAAAAAGCTGCTGAGGACAAATGAACAGCAGAGAACATCTGACATTATGCATTCGACAGCATGATGAGCTCACAGCTCCACATGGAAACACTCAGAGAAGTGAGCGCGGTTCGGTCAGAGTGTGATTTAAGACGCTGAAAAAGGAAAAAACGCTACGATGATGGAGCCATTTTGGGCGTTTCGGCCGATGACAATTCAAACATTGTTTGTGAAACACAGAGGGAGTATCCTGAAGGGGTGAGGTCAGACGTTATGAAAGTGTGATGAAACTCGCTCTGAATGCCAACTTTTCTCCCTCTGACGGGGAACTCCTACAGTGACACAAACTCAGGCGAAGGAGGCGTCCCCCTCCGACAGGGACTTTCCCCGCCTGCGGCGCTGGATCACACCCGCACGAATGTTTCCAGGGACGTGCACGGCGAAAGGTCACCCCCGCAGTGGGCAGAGCGGCGGCGGATCTGACCAGGCCGCCACAAACACAGACTGAAGCTCCAACAGTCTGCGATGGTGACACCGCCTCCACACGCACGGTCTGCTGCGAGCAGACACCAGCACGCTATTTCGTGCTCGTTTTTGTCTTCCATGGGGTTTTGTTATGGCCGTCCTCTCTGACCTCAGGCCTTTGTGAGCCAGTTTGTTACTGATGCAGCACAACACTCAGAGAAAGCTCGCAGTCAAATCGATACCCGGAAGTTTTGGGACGAGCCGTCAAAAGTTCCTGAGATGTAAAACAGCTCCGAGATCCTTTTCTGAGTTGGTTTAACGGGCATTTATGGAGACAATGTCCGCTACATTCAGACTGTGTGAGGTTTTATTTAGAACAGTGATGCTCACTATTGTTTTCACAAGAGCAAAACCAAGGGAAGAGCCACTTTTACTACAACATACTAAAGCAAATATGCATTTCTACATATAAAACAAAGCAAAAAAAAATCTGCCAATGGAACTTGTGAAAAAGATGTGACATTTGGGATTATTGAAATAAAAGTGATCTTGAAATTAGCTTAAAAACCTCTTCAAATGTAAAAGAAAAGCTTGTTTCATATGATATGAGACTCAAAACAATTTGTTTTCAAGACTTTTTCACTTAACAAGATATTCCAGATGTATTGTCTTCAAACAAGTCCCTATATCTGGAAAAAATCAAAGTCTTACCAAGTATATTTGTCTCATTTCTAGTCAAAATATCTCATTATTACACTTAATATATAAGACACAACTGCCTAACAAGCACCATTTCAGCCAGATATACTGGAAAAAATGCCCCATCAAAAATAAGTAAAAAAACCAACAAATACGAGACGTTTTTGCTGGAAAAATAAGCAAAAAAATCTGCCAATGGAACTAGGAGCATGTTGAGGATGGAAAGGCAGACTAACGAGAGATCTGTGATCATATCACAAATACTCAGTCCCGCTTATTGATGGACAGCAGATGAAAATAAGCTTTTAGAGACGTCACCAGCTGCAACCGAAGATGAACCATGACTGAAGCATCCCGGTCTGAAGAAACGTCAAAGTGCCTTTTACGTAGGACTGAAACCGCCAAAATAAAGAGTGAAATATACGCTGCGACAAACGAATATCCCAATACATAAATGATGATCTTATTACTTTGTATTTATTTACCTGGAGCAGCAGAAAAGAAGCTGAATCTGAGGGAATGTGACCTGACTTCTCTCCTCACCTGCGTTTATGGCCTTTAAACGCTGGTTTAAAGCAGTTTATTCTGTAAAGCTCAGCGAGCTTCAGGGCCGGATGCGTTATTAATTCATGCTCAGCGTGGTCCGGCTGTACGGCGTGATGTCAGAGAGAAACGTTCAGCAGAAACACCCTTTTTCCTTCATGCAGGCCTGTGAAACGCTCAAACTAATTCCATACTTTTAAAAGCCGTGTGCAAAGCCTGTGTTCTCCTAGTTTTACGCATATTTTACACTCATCTTTAAGAGCCATTAACTGGGAAATGGGCCGTTTATGCATGCTTTTACACACATTCACCACACATTCAGACACTTTCTGATAACAACAAGCACACTGTGCAGGTGTGAGGCGTCCACCAGTGAGCGTAAACGGGTTCCTCACAGGTAAAAACTGCTTTTCTTTCAGAAGTAATGAAGTTTATCAGGTAAATTAGACGCTGATGCTGCGAGTTAAAGCGGGAATAATCCCAGACAAAGAGGAGAGGAGTCAGTCTTACCTGCACCTTAATGAACGGCTCGCAGGGAGAAAAGGTCCAGAAGATGCTGCGTCTGCTGAGCTCCTTCACACCTGAACACAGAGAACATGATAATAATTATAATTAGTATTATAATAACATAATAATAATTATAATTAGTATTATAATAACATAATAATAATAACATAACACACCTGAACATTTAGGTCGACTCACAGGAATCAGACGAAGCTGTGAAGAGAAAAAAGGAAACTTTCATTTCCGTTACAGACAAACTGTGAAAGCTGCGATTTTATAAAAGAAGAAGAAGAAGAGATTAAAAAATGCTCTCCTGTAGCATCCTTCATCTCCTCCTTCCTTTCCTCACCATGCCTCCTTCCCTCCTTTCCTCCCCCTGACCCTCCCCCTCACCATGCCTCCTTCCCTCCTTTCCTCACCCTGACCCTCCCCCTCACCATGCCTCCTTCCCTCCTTTCCTCACCCTGACCCTCCTCCTCACCATGCCTCCTTCCCTCCTTTCCTCACCCTGACCCTCCTCCTCACCATGCCTCCTTCCCTCCTTTCCTCACCCTGACCCTCCCCCTCACCATGCCTCCTTCCCTCCTTTCCTCACCCTGACCCTCCCCCTCACCATGCCTCCTTCCCTCCTTTCCTCCCCCTGACCCTCCTCCTCACCATGCCTCCTTCCCTCCTTTCCTCACCCTGACCCTCCCCCATTCCTCCTGCCCTCTCCCCCTTCACTCCAGAGTTCTTCCATCTATAAATACCAACGTGCACTCTATAGAAGGACGTGCACGCTCTAAACCAATGAGCACAGTGGCGTATTGTGCCAGCAGAGCCAACACACACACTTTTCCACGGCCATTACTCCCCATGGAAACAGGCGAGCGCGTTCGCACACATGTGATGTCGACGCTCAGACAATAAGCTATTTCAGGGCCAAATCGCTGACAAAAATCCATTTTTCCACCCCACTAAAAAAGATCAGCAGTGAGGGAGGGAGCAGAGGAAAGCTGAAATCAAATAAACGGTGGCGTACATCTCTCTTAAGCTGGATTTATCTCTGTATTTTGTCATCGTTCTAATTTATTCTCCCAACCTGCTTACAATTACCGCCTTTTCAGAACTCATATCGCCGGCTTGTTGTTGTTCTCGGGGAGATTGCGTGGTATCAGCGGATGAAAGAGCGGGGGACTTGCATAAGGTGGAAAAGCTCCTAGTGTACTTTTGTAGATTATCCACTTGATACCAATTCATTTTCTCAGTTGTGTAAAGGAGGCGATGTAGGACAAACATGCAAATGTGCACGCACACACTGAGCGCTGTAGAGGATGGGAGTGGGCTCATCATCTTTAGTTGTGATTACAACACTTGGCAGGCTCTCCCCTGCCTGTTTGCCTGCCTATTGCCTTACAAATGGATTAGTAAGCCGTGCTGCGTCTGTGTGTGCAGCTTCTGCCCAGATTTAGGCTGACTTACAAATAAAACCAATCAGATTTGGGAGCAGCCGTTGTGTCGTCTTCTTCTGAGGTGAGGCTGAGCGATGCCGTTCGGGGACTCGGTTTGGAAAAACTTTGCACTTGTGCGCCAACAGGAGATTTGACACGTCTCGTAAACTTTTGGAGTCAGTCGGTTATTAATCTCGTCGCTCATCCCCCAAGTTCAGACCCTCCAGAGGAGGCTGGTGTAGGGGGCTTCAGATGCACGGTTCACAGGGCAGGACGGCTTCATGGTGAAATGGGACTAGGGACGGGAATCGAAAAACCGGTTCTTGTTGAGAACCGGTTCCCAGTGTTTCAGTTCCTTGGAATCGTTTGGCGATTTTGCAAACGATTCCCTTATCGATTCCAGTGGGCGCGAATGACGTCGCCACGCAGCGGTGCGTGGCGAGTCCAGCGCAGCCAGCAGCCAACAGTAAACATGGCGCCCAAGCGGTACAAACGCTCGAAAGTTTGGTTCCACATCCCTAAAAAAGACGACAGGGCAACTTGCAAAGTGAATATTTCACCAAAGGGAGGAAATACTACCAACATGCAATAACTATGAATGAATGTCGCGTTTTCGATCCGCTCCGGACTAACGTTGGTGAATCTGAACCCAGCAACGTTAGCAACGTTAGCATGTCCTCGGCTAACACTGCAGGTCACTAACTAACAAACACTGCCTATCATGTTAGCACCATTTGCCTGATTGTAAAAGCTGCTGTTAGTAACGGTTAAGGTTAAATGAATGCCTTCTCAGGCATTACATTTAGATGAAATCATGAGAGACAGAGCCTGACTGGCTCAGAGCCAGAGGCTGGTGGTGCTACCCCCAGTTCACCTCTACCTCCAGCTTCTCCTTTCACCAGAGCAGGAAGAGTTAAATTACCCAGGCCAGGATAGACCAATGTGGACCTCACCGTTGTTGGGTTTGTGAGGTCATGACTCGTGTTACTTCTAAACTAAACAAAGTTGATGCTAATCGACCGGTTTGTTGTCCTTTTTCTCCAAATGAGAATCGATAAGGGAACCGACAAAGAACCGAATCGTTAAGCAGAATCGAAAATGGAATTGGAATCGTAAAAATCTGATCAATTCCCATCCCTAAATGGGACGAAGCCTTCTGGTCCATACCTGGGCCTAAATGTAAAGAGTGTGAAAGATGAGAGTGAAACCAGACTTAATTAAATCTCTGTGTGAAACTGAGTCTGTTCGTTAAAGGGATCAATTAAAAAACTGAAGATGGATTTTCTGCAGAAACGCTGCTGCTCACAGAAGGTTTCCATCATCTTTGCCACCTTTGCTGATCCATTACGACACAAACACTCACACTGATGAAGCTCAATTAGATACTTTAACTATAGAAATCAAAGGCAGGCTCCATTAGCACTTATATTTATCAGATTTATCATTTCTAACTGCTTAATACAACACAGGATGTCACAGGCTGAACGGCTGGAACAGAGATTAACTTTCTCCGGAGGACGTGCACTAACATGCACCCACAGTCGGGGGATTGTCCCTTACTTTACTCGTTACTTGAAAAAGTAATCGGATTACAGTAGCGCATCTGGAGGTTCTTTTCAGAAGGTTTTTTATGTGCCGTGTGAGGCTGGGCAGGTATTATAAGAGCCATATAAATATGTTATAACTGCACACTTAAGAACAAACGTGCTTTTCATCTCGCTTCGCTCCTTCTGATCTTTCTGCGGGTTTATTAAACTTTATTTTATAGCTAAAACCCGGTCGTACGTGCGACTTCAGTCTGAAACGAGCACAAAGTGTTTTAAGTGCTTTACTGCAGAGCAACTCTCTGGTCATAAACTCCTCTCCGGCGATAGAAAAACATTCTAAAAACCGGAGCAGCGACTTGAGAGCAGAAGAACAAGGTGTGTTTGGTTCGGGAGAAGTGAGCGTACACATTTGTTCTCGCGCTGACCCGAGAGGACAGTTAGCGTGAATGCAGCTCAAAGCCGAGCATCCATTAAGGCCCTCTGAGCACAAAGCCCCGCTCTCTCAGAAACTCTGATAGAAATCTGCTTTTGTTAACGCAGTTCAATGTCTCTGCTATCTCCTGATGGAAGGACGGAGAAAAGATGGTCTGAATGGGCCTCTATAGTTTTATGTTCCACACACACACACACTTGCTAAATCACGCTCAGTCCTTGCTGCTCTACAATGAAATCAATGCACTCAGTTTTCCTCTCTCTGCACAGCATCTCCCACTGCCGAAGGCTTCCTGTGATCAAGCAGCACATCGTGTTCTGCAGCTTCTGCTACGGATGCTAACAGCATGCTAACTCCATGCTAACTCCTGGAGTCGGGCTTTGCCGCTCAGTCAGTCACAATGACGGGATGAAATCTTTGATGAAGGCTTTTTAACATGTTTCATTTTCCTTTGTTGACATCATTAAGTATATTTATGTTTCTTCCCTTTTTATTCCACCATCACAAACTGCTCTGAAGCAAGAAAAAGATGCAAAATGAACTAAATCAGAACTAAAATAAGAGAATTAAAAGACTAAATTTAAGCGTTAGGTTTATTTATTATATGTTTATAGACAGACGGACACTTTATTCATCCCCCAAAGGAGAATATATTTCAGTTAAAGTAAAAAAAGTGTGTCTTCAGAATCTATACTTTTTTCACAAACTTTCTTTGAGTTTTACACATTTAAACCGAGTTTTAGAGCTGATTTAGGCCATTTCACCTCCACTAATCTTTAAAAAGACGTGTGAAACGTGTGTTAAAAGGTTAAATAACACAAATTAAACAGTTTTAATAAAGATTTGCAGAGGTGCACAGTTCATTTTCTCGTTCATCTAACTAACGAACTGATCTGTGACCTCTGGGTTGCATCCAGGAGGGCTGGGCTGCTGCTCTGTGGATTACCGTGAGATCAGGAGTATCAGGAGTCCCGGGATAATGCCTGATTGTGAGGGGAAATAAAGACCCCCTAACAAAGCACACATGGAGGTGGGGGACCAACACTGAACACTGCTTATATCACAGGTTCAGTTCGTCTGATGTGGATATCAGAGTAAACATTAAGACGGTTTTAACGCAAAAACAAGGTTAAAGGTAAAAATTTGTCCTTTTTGAAATAAACGACATTCATTACAAAGAATAACTGAGCAGTTTTAGACTATTTCAGACCTTCATCAGACTACCGTTAAATGAGCAACTCATTGACTTTATTCTAACCTTTTGCATAAAAAGGTCCTTTCAGGAAAAATTAAACTTACGAGTTGAATTAAATGTAAATAAGTCACCAGATAAAGAAACGTCGGCACATAAATCACACCGAATGTTTTCTAACTCCAAACATCCGACACATTCGACGGCTTCTGTACCTCAGTATAATACAACTCCCACTGGAATTTGGTCATTTAAAGGTTTTTATGCTGCTTTGGTGCAGCCATACAGCATCCTTCTGGCCTCTGTTCGTGAGGATGAAAAACAGGGGTTTTAGCCCAAAAAGGAGCATTTTGAGGATGAAAAACAGCAGTTTTAGCCCAAAAAGGAGCATTTTGAGGATGAAAAACAGCGGTTTTAGCCCAAAAGAGAGCATTTTGAGGATGGAAAACAGGGGTTTTAGCCCAAAAAGGAACATTTTGAGGATGGAAAACAGGGATTTAACTGTTTTTCTGGCCTCTGTTCATGTTCTCCTCCTAAGACAGACATCTTTTATCTAAAAAATTTCATGATGTTTAATAATAACCCTTAGTTAGCATCAAATCCAAGTCCCTGATGTCAGCCTCCAGAGTTCTTAATGGAACGGTTCCCATCTACTTGGATGCTCTCACTAAGGCTCCACGATGGTGGAATGACCTGCCGAGCGCTACCAGAACAGGGGCCTGAATATCTCCAAGAAACTCCTAAAGACCCAGCTCTTCAGAGAGCATCTCCTGCCCTGTACTGCCCTCAGTTTCTGCACTGTCACCCCTGGTGGTTTCCTTCCATGTAGCTCATTGTTAGCTTTGACGTTAGCCGTATCATATGTTAGCATCATAGCGCCATAAACATGATGTGAAACGTTAAATCAAATCAAATCAAATTTATTTCTAGCACATTTCATGTACAGAACAATTCAAAGTGCTTTACATAAAATAAAAGCATTGCAGCAGGGAGTGCTTTATTAAAATCAGGGCTGGGCGAGTTAACTCGTTATTTATTTAATGCCCATAAATATTTTATCGGCTTTAACGCAGGTTTTATTATTGTAAAAGTCTGCTGAATGCATCACATTCACACAGTTACAGCAAACACCACGAAGCATGGAGGAATAAAATAAAGATAAACTAGCAGCTAACATCACCGCTACAGGTGTGAAGCTAACGGAGCTAACCGGCGCTACGTCCTGTTTTACTGGTTTCAACATAAAAGCACGTATTTCAAAATAAATTTAAGAAAAACCTCCTGCATTTACAGCCAAGTTGAATTGTCTTCTCAGCGTAGTAGTTCCAGTCTAAAATATCACTTAAAGGCAAAACACACAACTGATAGCAGCAAGTCATTCAAGGAAACAGACAGTGGAGCGAGGCTTCTACATAAAAACTACAGAAAGATGCTGATGTTAAAAGTGTGTTTGCACAACAAATGTTATGGCACTTTCATTCATATGGCAGCACATTTAAAATAAAGCTAAATGCTAAAAGCTATACGCTACTTTTGGATTCATTTTTGGATTCTGCGTACAAATGTGATTAATCGTGATTAATCAGGGAAATCATGTGATTAATTAGATTAAACATTTTAATCGTTGCCCAGCCATAATTCAAAATGCATAAAATAATATAAAGAGAAACAAATAAAATAGTTTAAATTAATTTAAAAACCAGCAACAGTCCAGATAAGTTCAAAGATAGCGTGCAGATTTCATGCATAGACACATGAGAACAGAAATGTTTTAACCTGGATTTAAAAATGTCTCCATTTGGTGAAAGTTTAATCTCCACTGGCAGTTTGTTCCACTTGTTTGCAGCATAACAGCTAAATGCTGCTTCTCCATGTTTAGTCTGGACTCTGGACTGGACCAGCTGACCTGAGTCCTTGGATCTAAGAGCTCTGCTGGCTTTATATTCTCTGAACAGATCACAGATTGTAAACCATCAGCAGGCTTTTAAAACAACTGAAATGATTGTAAAGTACAGGGAAAAGGGGGTTTAGAGATGTTTTGTGACAGCCTTTCTGATGCTCTGTTGTAGAAAAAAAAAAGACAGTGGACACAATCAAGCCTTTTTTATGAATTAAAACAATCCTTCATTAAGTTAACTCGGGTCATGTGAACGCTGGAAATGAAGCACGGGTGATTCTCATTTGTTTGACTTTGTTTACGGAACCAACTGAAATTCTTTAAAATTGTGGCGATAATGGTGAAAAACAGCACTGATGTCACTGCTGTTTAATAACTTCAGACAATGTGGGTGTGAATATATTCTAAATCCTACAATTAAAGCTGAGTTTGCTTTTATTAATCTGTGGAAAATAAAGGAAAACACTGAGACTCACGGATGGGAGCGTATCGATTGTTATTGTATCGGTCGGACCTGATTAGCAGGAGTAAATGCATTTCTCTGGTTAACTCTAACCACCTGCATACAATCTAAACCGACACTGTCACACACTACCAATAAAGCCCAGGAGCCGTGCACACTCGTGCACACACACAGGATAACGGCAGCGCACACGGAGCCTGGCGGACTCCAGGAGACTTCCAGGGAAAATAAGTTAGCGCACAAACAGACGGTGACCTCCACAGCTGCATGACTGAAAGCATCTGACTGGATGAAATGGGAGGGAATTGATTGAATTACAGGCAGGATACAATGGAGACGGATAAGGAGGGTCATGGCCTGTAATCCCACATGGCTATTGTGTTCGCTGGGGTCAAAGACGCAACAAGCATCCACACATTTTGGGAAGTTTTAAGCTTAAAGTGGTAAAACTGAGAGGAGTCACTTCACACTTATCTGGACTCTCATTAAGATGAACAGATGGGCTGTGTTCCAAACCGCATACTACATACTATATACTGCATACTACATACTGCATACTACATACTGCATACTACATACTGCATACTGCATACTGCATAGTACATACTGCATACTGCATACTGCATACTGCATACTGCATACTACATACTGCATACTACATACTGCATACTACATACTGCATACTGCATACTGCATACTACATACTGCATACTGCATACTGCATAGTACATACTGCATACTGCATACTGCATACTGCATACTGCATACTACATACTGCATACTACATACTGCATACTACATACTGCATACTGCATACTACATACTGCATACTACATACTACATACTGCATACTGCATACTACATACTGCATACTACATACTGCATACTGCATACTGCATACTACATACTGCATACTACATACTGCATACTACATACTGCATACTACATACTGCATAGTACATACTGCATACTGCATACTGCATACTGCATACTGCATACTACATACTGCATACTACATACTGCATACTGCATACTGCATACTACATACTGCATACTACATACTGCATACTGCATACTGCATACTACATACTGCATACTGCATACTGCATACTACATACTGCATACTACATACTGCATACTACATACTGCATACTACATACTACATACTGCATACTGCATACTGCATACTACATACTGCATACTACATACTACATACTGCATACTGCATACTACATACTGCATACTACATACTGCATACTACATACTGCATACTACATACTACATACTGCATACTACATACTACATACTGCATACTACATACTGCATACTGCATACTGCATACTGCATACTGCATACTACATACTGCATACTACATACTGCATACTGCATACTACATACTGCATACTACATACTACATACTGCATACTACATACTGCATACTACATACTGCATACTACATACTGCATACTACATACTACATACTGCATACTACATACTGCATACTACATACTACATACTGCATACTGCATACTACATACTGCATACTACATACTGCATACTGCATACTGCATACTGCATACTGCATACTACATACTGCATACTACATACTGCATACTGCATACTACATACTGCATACTACATACTACATACTGCATACTACATACTGCATACTACATACTGCATACTACATACTGCATACTACATACTGCATACTGCATACTACATACTGCATACTGCATACTATATACTGCATACTGCATACTACATACTACATACTGCATACTACATACTGCATACTACATACTACATACTACATACTGCATACTACATACTGCATACTGCATACTGCATACTACATACTGCATACTGCATACTGCATACTACATACTGCATACTGCATACTGCATACTGCATACTACATACTGCATACTGCATACTGCATACTACATACTGCATACTACATACTGCATACTGCATACTACATACTGCATACTACATACTGCATACTGCATACTACATACTACATACTACATACTGCATACTACATACTACATACTACATACTACATACTGCATACTACATACTGCATACTACATACTACATACTGCATACTACATACTACATACTACATACTGCATACTCATGGATCAGACAGTATGCAGAGCGTTTACCCACAATGCATTTCGCTCCTGCCCGAGCCGAAATCAGCCGGCCTGAAGCTGATTTCACTTAAAGGGGAACTCCGGGGCATTTGAAGCGTGTTTCCATTGCTAGAGGTTGTCAAATAGTGACAGTAGGACACAGAGAGGTGCGTATCTGCGCTCCCTGTGTGGAGATCGCGCTGTTCGCTCAGCCTGTCATGCGAGGCTAATACGTGGTGGCTAAGGGGCAAGAGCTAACCCTTCCACGTAAAACAACAACTTGCACACTGCAGAAACGTCACACCACTTTATAAACCATCCGACAATAAAGTCACAAGCCTTACCATCAAAACCATATGCATGGTTCTCACATTACTGGCATGGGGACGTTACAACAATATTACTGGGCATGTATTGTTGTAATGTTTTAAATACTTGAACGCAGTTTTTCTAGAGAAGATAATTGTTTTGTATATGGGATTATTCTCCATCGACTCTTTTGGGCTTTCACATGCGCGAGCCTACAACCAGCCGGTGAGTTACATGCTGTTTATAAAGTTGTTTTGTAACGTCCCCATGCCAGTAATGTGAGAACCATGCATATGGTTTTGATGGTAAGGCTTGTGACTTTATTGTCGGATGGGTTATAAAGTGGTGTGACGTTTCTGCTGTGTGCAAGTTGTTGTTTTACGTGGAAGGGTTAGCGCTTGCCCCTTAGCCACCACGTATTAGCCTCGCATGACAGGCTGAGCAAACAGCGCGATCTCCACACAGGGAGCGCAGATACGCACCTCTCTGTGTCCTACTGTCACTATTTGACAACCTCTAGCAATGGAAACACGCTTCAAATGCCCCGGAGTTCTCCTTTAAGCTCTAAACTCTGTAAACTTTAGCAACATTTGAAACATTTTCAGGTGAGAAAGTAGTCGTTTAGATCCCCAACGTGTTGAAAACCTGACAAAATACCGGCTATTTACAATTTTGTTCCCACGAATTTGGCGCTACTAAAGCTAGCCGCAGTGAGCTAACGCACTTCCGGTTATTTTCACAAAATAAAATACCCGTTGCCTTTTATCATAGGGAAAGCCATTACCATACAATTGGTGCTTTTGTTTTGAAAACAGGAAGTGAACCTACCCTCGTTGTAGCTAGCTTGAAACTGCCGTTTTGACAGGAAATGACGATCGGCGACGTCACGTTACGTTGCATCTTGGGTAGTTTGAGTATGAGTAGTAACCTCATGATGCATACCCAACATTTAGGAAAATCTAGTATGCCAGTGAGTTGGAATTGTTTCATCAATCAAGGAAAATACATGCTGGGTGTATGTTATCAATGGCCTTTTAGTAATACACGCCTGTTTTAATATGCTAATTAGCATTGTGCTAATTAGCATCGGGGTAATTAGCTCAGATCAGGAAATCAGCTCTGAACTGTGACTTAAACGCAGTTCTTCAGATTGTTTCAGCACTTCTGGGTGGACTGGATATGTGATGTAAACTTTGCATTATAGACGGATATGTGTGCATGATCAAACATGATAATCCTCTCTGATCTAATTAGCCTGATGTTGGACCAGAGGCAGCAGGGCATGTGCAGCACATCCTCATGCAGCTCACACAAACTCGCAGGTTTTCCGATCGATTCGGCCTCAGAGTCGACACTTAAAACCTTAAACGACTGTTCTGAGCGGCAGCTTCTCCGGTCGTTGGTCCACTTATAGTTTGTTTAAAGTGACTGGTTAAAACCCACTTTCAGCCCTCAGAAGACGCTCTTTTGTTCATGAAGACAATGAGACGGGTTAACGGAGTTTAAAACAGCAGAGAGGACGGCGAGGCGCTGCAGCAGCAGCAGTAACATCTGTGCGGGTCACAATGTTGAAGTCCAATCTCGTTTTTATCAAATTAACAGAGCCCATCTCAGCGTGCCTCCGTGCACACACACACATCTTCACCACTTAATCATGTTATTTACAGCCTGCTGCAGCACAACACTCACACTGACTGAGCTCCAGCAGGGGAACCAGTGTGTGCACACACTCAGTCAGTAAAGCCAAAGAGAGACGATGTCCGTCACAGCAGCGAAGATTCGCCTGATCAACTTACTTTTTCTCTGATTATCCCTTTAAGGCCAGACGCTACAGGTGAATAGGGTAATACTTTAAAATAATAGATATCACCATGAAACTTCCTCAGTTGATTACTTATACAAGTATGGAAAAAAAAATGTATTACAAGTTTTAGAAATTTGTATGTTCAATTATGCAAATTAGGCATTATCTCATTAAATATGCGCACATTTGCATATATTTCCGGAAGATAGATCTGAACATATGATAAAGCCAGGTGCAAAATTCTTTTTTCATTTTGTTTACACACTAAATGAAAAGAAAATTACAGAGGGATTTCAGGATATCTGCTTTCATTTCCTAATAAATCAAAATATACTGTCCATAGCCTAAAAAACATGGATTTTTCGCCATGTTTTTTTATTATAATGTCACATAAATCAGGCCAGGAATGATTTATCAACAAATCCTTCTATAAATATCTTCAGAATACTGCTAAGTGTATAACTGGAAAGGTTGGTGTTAGTAGGTGCTCCATAGGCTGAGATATTGATACTGGAAAAATCTTTCCAACGATACCGGTCATGACAGACTTCAGTAAACAGACGAAGCTCGGCATGGCGTGTTGGAATGCTAACTTTTTGGTAAATTCGGGCAAAACGTGCTGCCGCGAGTAAACAAAATGTGATAAAATAAACATTTTAATTTATGTTTTCAACGTTTTCTTTATAGCAGGCTGAAAGAACACATGTTGAAGGAGTAGACTGGCCCAAAATCTCAAAATTGACCATGAAAAATCCCTGTTTTTGCCTGATCCGTGTCTCGCCTTAAGGTACGATTCAGTTTTCTCAAACATCAACCTCCGAGGCCTGGCGTTGTGCTGCAGACGTGCACCTCCATCCGGTCCACGTGCACGTCCACGTGCACAGCAGCGCCGCCACAGCTATTTCCTTTATTCCTTCCTTCGTTTCCAACGGATCACGGCTGCAACGCTGTCAATGAAACCTCCAACAATAAGGAAACGCATTTCATTATGTTCCGCGGGCGAATTAATGCCCAGGAGCACATGATATTAAATAAGGACGAACAATGCGCTCAGCAATAATGCGTCGGTGACATCAGGGTATCGCATTGTTGTCTTGACAAGGACGCATCTCGGTACCTTGACCCCTTCTCGGAGCCGGCCAACAGCTATTCAGGCCGACGGATCCTTTTGAAATACAACATCTCTGCTTCCTTTGCCGAGTGTAAATCAGCCCGGGTAATTAGTACGCTGTAAACAAAGCAGAACGAGACGTTTTCTGTGCCGTCTTTGTGAGGCCCCAGTAGGCCGGATGCTTTTTCTGACGGGTGTCAATAGGAACACCCAGATGCAGGGAACCGAGACCTCGTTCAGACCTTGAAACAAACATTTTACAGAAGCTAAATCATCTGATAAACACCACTCTGCCATTGTGTCGAGGACGCTGAAAACAAACATCCAAATGAGTCTTTTCTGCTCGTCTTCCACATGATGAAGTTCATACGGAGGACTAACCATCCGAAGTGAATGAGGGAACAATATCCTCGACCGCGGGATCAATGCAATCCTGTGGCACGCACAGAAGCTGCATTTGTCTCTTTCTTGGAGCCGCTCAATAGACAGCGTTCCACTCTCAGGGCTGTTTCTCTCCTCCGCTTCTTCAGTTCATCCAGGATGACCCGTGGATGTGCAAAGCTACCAACATCTCGGGGTTACCGACCATCTTTTTCTACATTAAGGCGTTTTGTACTCATTGTGAGAATGATAATAAAGGAGATTCGGAGCGGGAAAAAGTCATTTCTCTCATGACAATCAATAAGATTAAGATCAGGACCTTAAGATTAGGTGCTGATGATTAAACCTCCTCACGGAGCTGATAAATAATATCTCACAGCATCAGTATCTACCCCAAACGCTTTTATTTTAACGTGAAACTAATAACTAATAGAGCTGAAGAAGTCCTTTAATCAGCTTAATTTAACTGAATGATTCTGCTGTAGAGAAACTCATCTCATAGGGAGAGGAAGAGACTTTCCACCCCATCAGATTCAGCCCGTTTTATTCTAAATTAAATCTTCAGTAACAGGATCTGCACTGATCCACACTTTCAGCTTCGCTTCACAGTCATCCCGCATCAGGACCGAGTTCAGGGACTTTAACCAACTTATGTAATCAAGTATTCAATAGATTATTCGGATAAGAAATACTTTTGCAATCATAGACTTTTTAAACCAAGAAAGGGTCCTCATGATACTGATAACAGGATCATATATATACAATATATATATGTAAATGTAAATGTATTTTATTTCTACAGCCCTTTACAGACGATCCTTACGATGTACCAAAGTGCTTTACAGCAGGTAATAAACAAAGAAAAGAATAAGTAAAAACAATAAAAGAACAGTGAAAGCAATAAAATATAATAAAATCGATTAAGATTAAATAAGATAAAAGTGTCATAATACTACTGGGTATTAAAAGCTATCCTAAATAAGTAGGTTTTTAGCCTAGATTTGAATATGATACAAGGCTCTCAAGTTTTCAAGTTTGCTTGGAGTGAGATTCGGGCGGGGCAGGGGCCGGGCCATGTGCGCGGCGGGGTTTCTTTCTGGTTTTTTTGGGGGGGGTCCCTTGCAGTATCCCATCGCCATAAACTAGCTACTTAAAGAACAAAGAAATTGTTTTATTTATACCAAAATCACAAATCTTCACTTTTACACTAAATTCTGCTATATTTTAAAATAAATTGTTTTAGGTATGCAAAGTCTTAACAAACAAAAAAACAGACAAATTAAATTAAGAAAAACAAACATAACCCCAAATGGGCCCCTTGAGCAGTCCCTCTCTGTGTGTGTTTGTTTATGAGTGTTGTTGTAAGTGTTTGTGGCAGATTTTGATGCTTGATGACTGATATTGGGGGCTCCCATTTAAAGCACTGTGGCTCAATGTCAGCGATTTTCACAGTCATGATGGATGACAGAGTTCCATTCAGAAACAAAGTGTTCCTGGTCGTGCTTTTATTGAGCCCCACCATGGAAAAAACCCTCTCTGCATCAGCATTTCAGTGCGGCAGAACTAATACCAGTTTGGCAATTGTAGCCTTATTGGGAATCGGTTCATACCAGTCACCTTTGAAAAAAATTAACCACGGAAGCCTAATTACACTCCTACATATTTTTCATTTTTCATTAAGTTGCTCATTTCAAAGGGTGTGTGCTGAATATTTAGGCCTACTACTCCAACGAACACTTTAATCGGCAGGTATTGGTCTTTTACAAAGAGTAGGAAAACTATAGTAACTAACAAAAGATTCAAATAAATGAAGATATGACCTGCTGAAGATCCTGACGGTTCTCTTCCACCTCCAGCTCGTCTACAACTTCTGAAGCATTCAGAGCATAATAGGCTATGTCCGCTGTGCATTCATGGGACGCGTGCTTGCAGCTGAAAGCTATTTCACACCCGGCAACAAGAAATTCTGTTTTCTGATTGGCTGAGAAATTCTATTTTGTGATTTGCCGATGGGTTGCTAAATCAAGACAGCTGTACCAGAGCTATAGTTCTGAGCTGTACGAGCGCACAGTAACCTGCCATTGACTCGTTTATAGTATCGGCCATTAGAATTTCTGTGCGACGAAGTTGATCATTTCTCAGCGTGAGAAATGGCATGTGTGGCGTGTGAGCGTGTGAACTTGTTGAAATGCGTGTGTCTCACGCTCATTGCGTGAGACTTGAGAGCCCTGTGATATATGACTATTATTCATACAGAACAGCATCTGTTAGCTAACATCCAGCTGTGCTAGCATCTGTTAGCTTCTCTCCTGCCGTCTCTGCTTTCATAAACTGTGTTTTAATGCAGCTGAAATCCTAACAAAGCCTCTTATTTCCTGTTGTATTGCCTGTTATCAGACAGCACAGTGGCTCAGAATGAGCCTCTGATGCTACAGACACAACAAGGTCTGATAAAATGAGCCGTTTTTATTCCTCTTGGACTTTGATGGGACTCAGAATATCAGTTCACATTAACAGCTTCCAGGCTGAAGCTGCTCTGATGGGCAGACGTCAAGGTTAAGGTGACATTTCAGCAGAAATTAGACATTTATAGACAGTTTTGGAAGGTCTTTTCATCATTTCAAATGAAAAACTTCTCCAATTCAACACCAGGATACAGCTAACAGCTCAATGCTAACACGAACACGAGTAGAAACATCAACAGTTTCAGAGGAGGCACGTCCGCCCACATGTGGCTGCATGCCGTATTCTGTGTGTGTCCACAACTACCATTTGGCCTTTAAAATCTTAACCGATGCAATACGAAAAAGCAAATTTCAGTTTTCTAAGTTATGAGTCGGTCACAGAGACACGTTCTGGTGAGTTTTAACGAATCATTATCAGAGCTGTTAACAGTGCAGCCTGAAAACTAACACATCTATTTACTGCCCAACTTATTCATCCAATAACCAGCATTTAAAAACATTTCAACACACCTTCCTATTCAAGGTAATGGAAAGATTTGGCTTTGATGAGACAATAATACAAACGATAGAAACAAGATTAATGGAGAACTCACAGAATCGTTTATACTTGGATGCCCACTGAGTCCTCTTCTCTTTGCTATTGAATCTCTGGCTCAAGGAATGAGACAAAACAAAGCAATCAAGGGGATAAAAATGGCAGAAGATCAGAAATTGTCGCTTTTCGCAGATGACGTATTAATATATCTAAGTAATCCAACACGATCCTTCCCAACACTGATGACATATTTAAATGAATATGGCTCTTTTCTCAGGCTACAAATTAGGCTGAATGTTAAAAATAAACACAGATTGTTAGTTTCGATTACAATCCTCCGTCAGAAATATCAGCTAAACTGGGAGGAAAAGTCTATAAAATATCTAGGAATTCATATCCCTAAAGATCTTTGAAGAATATCAGAAATCAATTATAAACCTCTAAATAAGGAAATGAAGGAAGATATCCATAGATGGAGCTGGATACCATATCTAAGCCTCAGCTCACGTATTGAATCCATTAGAGCTGAGAAATTCAGTGTTTATTTAAACCAAAGATGTTGAATTATTAAATATAACCAAACACAAACAAACCTGGGATAGCCTGTATCTGTAAAATGATTGAAAACAAACAAGTATGGTGAACTAAAGATGGTATTAATAAATGTGTTCTTAATTTAAGAACACAAAGGGAGGTATTTATTGAAAACTTACGTCTCTACTGTCAGACTTCAGATAATCCTCGATTAGATCATCATGAAAACTTTCCTTTGGTTACTTTCCTCGTTGCACTTTTTTTTAACTTTTATTGGTTCCTTTCATGACCGGACGTGTTTACCATCTTTATTTCGCCCCCTGATACTTCTGAACTCGTCTATATGTCTTCATGTTCATTGTTTGTTTGTCTGATTTATACAAAATCAAAAATCAATAAAAAAGTAAATGACAAAAAAAACAAAAAAACATTTGAACAGATAATCCCACTAATGACAGTAATCTGAAACAACCAATCAGATGCATCCACACAAACATTTTAACCAATGAGACTCTGAATTCCCCCTGGTTAGCTTTCCTCCGACCAACAGAGGGCTTGAGCGGTGAGCGACGGTTGCTCGGGGCAACTAAACCCTCTCGTTTTGCCGTTAACGAGCCGCCCGTGACGGCGCGCTCGGCACGAGTTCGCTCACAACTTCGTGGATCGTTGAGACGATCTCAAACAAATGCAACACGTTGTTCTACTCAGGAAAGTTTGGCTGAATTTGTGTGAATAAAAGCCAATAAAACATTCAGGTTTTATAATCACCTGATGCACAACAACGCGTTTCTATGGTTACGGATGGCAGAAGTGATCCTGTCGCGGCTCCTCAAGCTCTAACTGCCGGCTCGCACTCGCATTGTAGCTTATAACAATATGGTAACAAAAACAATAATTTTTTTCAAATAACACACAGCGAATACTGCACAGTATTAAGTATTTTTATTAAGTACTAATTAAGACTTAATGGTGTTTCCTAAAGGGGGCACACTGTTAAACCTGGCAACGCATCCCGCTTAAACAGCAGAGCACGCTAGATCCTTTAGCCAGCGCGAGATGCAGGCACAATGGATCGGTTTTTAATTAAAAAAGGGCAAAAACCAGCACAGAAACCATGCTCATCCTGAATGTCTCACTATGATTACAACAACAAACTACAAATACAACATGAAGAAAGTCGAGGACGTGCACGCCAGCTTCAGCTCATCCCAGTATTAAGGTAGATGTGGCCTTAGTTGTATTGGCTGTGTTGTTTCTTTTTTTGTGGGATGTTTTATATGTAGAAATAATAATAATAATAATAATAATAATAATAATAATAATAATAATAATAATAATAATACATTTTATTTATAACGCACTTTACATTTACAACAAAATCTCAAAGTGGGATAAAAGACAAATCTTAAGATCAAAAGCAGGGACAGTAAAATGCAAATAAAATACACAAATAAAAGTAGTGAGTCCTTTAAATGCAAAAACGAAATAAAAACAGGATTTAAAGGGAGATCATTAAAAACATTGGGTAAAAAGAAAGGTTTTCAGGCCTGTTTTAAAGTGTAAATGCATATCTGCAAAAGAGGACTTGAGTATGTTGTGGTGAAAGTGGCTCTTCCCTTGGTTTTGCTCTGCCAACGTGGCTCTTGTGAAATAAATAGTGAGTATCGCTGACGTCGGGGAAGAAATGTGCGAAAGATGATGAAAAAGCCAAAGTGCGCTCGTCAGGTTGGTTGTTCCGCCTGGATCTTTGTCTCCGTTGTGGCACCACGAGCATCACCTCCGTAATCAGTGTCTTCTCACAGATTTACACAAACACAGGCACATTCAGGGACACCCCAGGGCCCCACACAACCCAAACAGCGTAATTAGACATCCCCCAAACAAAGCACACGCTCTGTAATTACTCTGTAATGTTACGCAGCACAGGGGACCCAAAAGGAGCCCGTTTTCCTGGATCCACCAGCAGCACAAACACTCACATCCTCCCGTCCCGTGTGACTGCCTCTGTGTACATTTATATTGATTTCACCGGCAGAGAATTCCCACTCGCCGCTGCCCGCTGTGTGCACGGTTGTGTCCACACGTGCACGTTCAGCCCGTGCGTGTTTGACCTGGACAGCACATGAAAAGGCAGAGCCATTACGTTTCCCCCTCTTTGTTTTGTTGGGTTTTGACAAAGCCACGCTAAGTATAGCCGGCTCACAGACGCTCGCGCACTCTGCCCGTCTGTCTCGTCGCTTCTCGCTGCTCCAGAAAGCGACACGACTAATTTCTGCAGACAGAGCGACAGCGTAAACACAGGCCCCCACACTTGTGCCGATACTGTTCCTGACAGGTCGCCCCTCAGCTCCAACAGTCCCCAGCCGCCCACCCGACCCACTCTGCAGCAGAGGACCCCTCCCAATCACCCCCTTCCTCCACCGCTGTGCCCCCTGAGTCACCATAGATATTTCTCCAAGTCCAGCGGCAATGAATTAAATCTGTGTGCCAAGCCAAGTAGTGTGAAATCACATTAGATCTTAATCAGGGACTATTGTGTTTGCCTTGTTGGGTTTTTTTCCTCCTTTATTCATGGGTGTTGTGGTGTTGTTGCATACCTTTTATTTCAGGCACTATGGGCCTTAATGGTGGGAATTTAAGCAAGTTTGGAGTCATTTCTTCTGATAGCGATCTTGTTTCCAGGCTAAGCGGCTCACGTGCACTTTAAAGCACGTACAACAGAAGGTTCTGTTGGTCCTGCTGGTGCCCGGGTCCACTTTGTTGTTGTTTCTGTGATGCATCCATGCATGGAAGGAAATCTGCAGTCCGTGCACAAACATTCTGCGCTCGTGATCCAGGAACAGATGATCCATCAACAATCACAGGCTGTGTTCGAAACCGCCTACTTCTCCTACTACTCCTACTAACTTTAACTTTTTTTAAGTTCCCGGATGCATACTAGATTCTCCTAAATGTTGGGTATGCATCATGAGGTTACTACTCATACTCAAACTACCCAAGATGCAACGTAACGTGACGTCGCCGATCTTCATTTCCTGTCAAAGCGGCAGTTTCAAGCTAGCTACAACGAGGGTAGGTTCACTTCCTGTTTTCAAAACAAAAGCACCAATTGTATGGTAATGGCTTTCCCTATGATAAAAGGCAACGGGTATTTTATTTTGTGTAAATAACAGGAAGTGCGTTAGCTCACTGCGGCTAGCTTTAGTAGCGCCGAATTCTTGGGAACAAAATTGTAAACAGCCGGTATTTTGTCAGGTTTTCAACACGGGGATCTAAACGACTACTTTCTCACCTGAAAATGTTTCAAATGTTGCTAAAGTTTACAGAGTTTAGAGCTTAAGAGAAATCAGCTTCAGGCCGGCTGATTTCGGCTCGGGCAGGAGCCAAATGCATTGTGGGTAAATGCTCTGCATACTGTCTGATCCATGAGTATGCAGTATGTAGTATGCAGTATGTAGTAAGCAGTATGCAGTATGCAGTATGTAGTATGAAGTAAGTAGTATGTAGTATGCAGTATGTAGTGTGTAGTATGCAGTATGAAGTATGTAGTATGCAGTATGCAGCATGTAGTATGTAGTATGCAGTATGCAGCATGTAGTATGTAGTATGTAGTATGCAGTATGCAGCATGTAGTATGTAGTATGCAGTATGCAGCATGTAGTATGTAGTATGTAGTATGCAGTATGCAGCATGTAGTATGTAGTATGCAGTATGCAGCATGTAGTATGTAGTATGTAGTATGCAGTATGCAGTATGCAGTATGAAGTAAGTAGTATGTAGTATGCAGTATGTAGTGTGTAGTATGCAGTATGAAGTATGTAGTATGCAGTATGCAGTATGTAGTATGCAGTATGCAGCATGTAGTATGTAGTATGCAGTATGCAGCATGTAGTATGTAGTATGTAGTATGCAGTATGTAGTATGCAGTATGTAGTATGCAGTATGCAGTATGCAGTATGTAGTATGCAGTATGCAGTATGAAGTATGCAGTATGCAGTATGTAGTATGCAGTATGCAGTATGAAGTATGCAGTATGCAGTATGCAGTATGTAGTATGCAGTATGAAGTATGTAGTATGCAGTATGCGGCATGTGGTATGTAGTATGTAGTATGCAGTATGTAGTATGTAGTATGTAGTATGCAGTATGTAGTATGCAGTATGTAGTATGCAGTATGCAGTATGTAGTATGCAGTATGCAGTATGAAGTATGCAGTATGCAGTATGCAGTATGTAGTATGCAGTATGAAGTATGTAGTATGCAGTATGCGGCATGTGGTATGTAGTATGTAGTATGCAGTATGCAGTATGTAGTATGCAGTATGCAGCATGTAGTATGCAGTATGCAGTATGTAGTATGTAGTATGCAGTAAGTAGCATGTAGTAAGCAGTATGCAGTATGTAGTATGCAGTATGAAGTATGTAGTATGTAGTATGTAGTATGAAGTATGTAGTATGCAGTATGCCGCATGTAGTATGCAGTATGCAGTATGTAATATGCAGTATTCAGTATGTAGTATGTAGTATTCAGTATGCAGCATGTAGTATGGAGTATGCAGTATGTAGTATGCAGCATGTAGTATGTAGTATGCAGTATGAAGTATGTAGTATGCAGTATGCAGCATGTAGTATGTAGTATGCAGTATGAAGTATGCAGTATGCAGTATGCAGCATGTAGTATGTAGTATGCAGTATGTAGTATGTAGTATGAAGTATGAAGTATGCAGTATGTAGTATGTAGTATGTAGTATGCAGTATGCTGTGTGTAGTATGCAGTATGTAGTATGCAGTATGTAGTATGCAGTATGCTGTGTGTAGTATGCAGTATGTAGTATGAAGTGTGTAGTATGCAGTATGTAGTATGCAGTATGTAGTATGCAGTATGCAGCATGTAGTATGTAGTATGCAGTATGCAGCATGTAGTATGCAGTATGTAGTATGCAGTATGCAGTATTCAGTATGTAGTATGTAGTATTCAGTATGCAGCATGTAGTATGCAGTATGCAGTATGCAGTATGTAGTATGCGGTATTCAGTATGCAGTATGTAGTATTCAGTATGCAGCATGTAGTATGCAGTATGCAGTATGCAGCATGCAGCATGTAGTATGTAGTATGCAGTATGAAGTATGTAGTATGCAGTATGCAGCATGTAGTATGTAGTATGCAGTATGCAGCATGTAGTATGCAGTATGCAGTATGTAGTATGTAGTATGCAGTATGCAGTATGCAGCATGCAGTATGTAGTATGTAGTATGCAGTATGAAGTATGTAGTATGCAGTATGCAGCATGTAGTATGCAGTATGCAGTATGTAGTATGTAGCATGCAGCATGCAGTATGTAGTATGTAGTATGCAGTATGAAGCATGCAGTATGCAGTATGCAGCATGTAGTATGCAGTATGCAGTATGTAGTATGAAGTATGTAGTATGGAGTATGCAGCATGCAGTATGTAGTATGTAGTATTCAGTATGTAGTATGTAGTATGTAGTATGAAGTATGTAGTATGGAGTATGCAGCATGCAGCATGCAGTATGTAGTATGCAGCATGTAGTATGTAGTATGCAGTATGCAGCATGTAGTATTCAGTATGCAGCATGTAGTATGCAGTATTCAGTATGTAGCATGTAGTATGTAGTATGAAGTATGTAGTATGCAGTATGCAGCATGCAGTATGTAGTATGCAGTATGCAGCATGTAGTATTCAGTATGCAGCATGTAGTATGGAGTATGCAGTATGCAGTATGTAGTATGTAGTATGCAGCATGTAGTATGCAGTATGTAGTATGCAGTATTCAGTATGTAGTATGTAGTATGTAGCATGCAGTATGTAGTATGCAGTATGCAGCATGCAGTATGTAGTATGCAGTATGCAGCATGTAGTATGTAGTATGCAGTATGCAGTATGTAGTATGTAGTATGTAGTATGCAGCATGTAGTATGTAGTATGCAGTATGCAGCATGTAGTATGTAGTATTCAGTATGCAGCATGTAGCATATAGTATGTAGTATGCAGCATGTAGTATGTAGTATGCAGTATGCAGTATGTAGTATGCAGTATGCAGTATGCAGCATGTAGTATGTATTATGCAGTATGCAGCATGTAGTATGTAGTATGCAGTATGCAGCATGTAGTATGTAGTATGTAGTATGCAGTATGCAGCATGTAGTATGTAGTATGTAGTATGCAGTATGCAGTATGTAGTATGTAGTATGCAGTATGCAGCATGTAGTATGTAGTATGTAGTATGCAGTATGCAGCATGTAGTATGTAGTATTCAGTATGCAGCATGTAGTATGTAGTATGCAGTATGCAGTATGTAGTATGCAGTATGCAGTATGTAGTATGTAGTATGAAGTATGTAGTATGCAGTATGCAGCATGTAGTATTCAGTATGCAGCATGTAGTATGGAGTATGTAGTATGCAGTATGCAGTATGCAGCATGCAGTATGTAGTATGTAGTATGCAGCATGTAGTATGTAGTATGCAGTATGCAGTATGTAGTATGTAGTATGTAGTATGCAGCATGTAGTATGTAGTATGCAGTATGCAGTATGTAGTATGTAGTATGTAGTATGCAGCATGTAGTATGTAGTATGCAGCATGTAGTATGTAGTATGCAGTATGCAGTATGTAGTATGTAGTATGTAGTATGCAGTATGTAGTATGTAGTATGCAGCATGTAGTATGTAGTATGCAGCATGTAGTATGTAGTATGCAGTATGCAGTATGTAGTATGTAGTATGTAGTATGCAGTATGTAGTATGTAGTATGCAGCATGTAGTATGTAGTATGTAGTATGCAGTATGCAGCATGTAGTATGTAGTATTCAGTATGCAGCATGTAGTATGTAGTATGCAGTATGCAGCATGTAGTATGTAGTATGTAGTATGCAGCATGTAGTATGTAGTATGCAGTATGCAGCATGTAGTATGTAGTATGTAGTATGCAGCATGTAGTATGTAGTATGCAGCATGTAGTATGTAGTATGCAGTATGCAGTATGTAGTATGTAGTATGTAGTATGCAGTATGTAGTATGTAGTATGCAGTATGCAGTATGTAGTATGTAGTATGTAGTATTCAGTATGCAGTATGTAGTATGCAGTATGTAGTATGCAGTATGTAGTATGTAGTATGCAGTATGCAGTATGTAGTATGCAGTATGCAGTATGTAGTATGCAGTATGTAGTATGTAGTATGTAGTATGCAGTATGTAGTATGTAGTATGCAGTATGTAGTATTCAGTATGCAGTATGCAGTATGTAGTATGCAGTATGCAGTATGCAGTATGTAGTATGTAGTATGCAGTATGTAGTATGCAGTATGCAGTATGTAGTATGTAGTATGCAGTATGCAGTATGTAGTATGCAGTATGCAGTATGTAGTATGCAGTATGTAGTATGTAGTATGTAGTATGCAGTATGTAGTATGTAGTATGCAGTATGTAGTATTCAGTATGCAGTATGCAGTATGTAGTATGCAGTATGCAGTATGCAGCATGTAGTATGTAGTATGCAGTATGCAGTATGTAGTATGCAGTATGTAGTATTCAGTATGCAGTATGTAGTATGCAGTATGCGGTTTCGAACATAGCCACTGTCATTTTAATGCCCTTAAAATCTCATTTCTTCCCGTTTCCCTGGTTACGGGGCGCAGATCCCAGCCCCCACGGGGCGAGTGGCGGTGGGTCAACGATCCATCACAGCGGCAGAAACGGAAACAAACAACCTACGAGCCTCCTAAAGTCACCACTTAACCCGCGTGCATAATGTTGGGCTATGAGAGGAAGCGGGTTGCAGTTAAAGGAGCAGTGGCTTGAGCTTTCATTTCTTTTTAAAGGCTTTAGGTTTAGGACTTACCAACTCCTGGTTATGTTTGGTATTACTAAAGACGCTGTGTGGCCAAACATAAAGGTTCACTTTTATGACTAATTTCTCTTTTGATAACAGGAGCACCTGATGGATGAACATGACTCGATGAGCTTCCTCAGAGAATGAAATACTCTCCTAACGGCTTTAAGACCTTCTCTTCTTCCTTATCTCATCTTAAGGCAATCAGCACAACTTAACAAGCCTTTTCCATCACTAAGTTAACGATCTCAGGCATTTATCAACTGGAGATAACGAGTGAAACACGGCTCAAACCAAAACTTTACCAGCCAAAGATGGGAGTCAGCTCTCATAATTCACGTTATATTCTGGGCTGCGATGCACAAGATTGAGAATGCGTGAAAACTAGCTTGCAAAGCTCCTGCAGAAGGTTCAATAACTCCGGATAAAACAGATAAATAGACAGAATTCGATGTGATTAAAGCAGCTTATAATGCATAACTGGTTAACCCCTTCAATGCAGCACAAAGTAAAGCTCTTCCCTTCTTTTTCCTCCCACAAACCGTCAGAATCTCTCTGTGGTTCGTCCAGTTTTGAGAAGCTTCAGATTAGTTTCTTACGCACATTTCCAGGCCTGAAACTCCCAGGAGCTGAGATCAAGCATCTTTAATGAGAGTGCAAAGTGAAGTTGTTCAGAAAACAGCCAGCAGCCCGTCGGCCTGTCTTTTAAGGGGTTAAAGCAAAAGGCTAAACATAGGGATGACTGGTGAAATGTTAAAGTCCGTCCTGCAGGTTTTAGATGTTTCCCTGCTTCAACACACCTGATTCAGAGGAAATGGATCTCTTCAAAAGGTATTTAAATCCCTGCCTCTTCACTCTATTGCAGTCACTGTTCTTGAAGCCGTTTATCCCGTTCCAAAGATGCAATCTGACTCTAACATCGATCAAAAACAGACATTTGGCAGATTGCATAACATGCATTACTGTTTTGCTCCCCTGCAATCTCAAAATTTACACTATTCCCAGCAGACAGCTCAATGTTAGCTCAATGTTAGCTCAATGTTAGCTCAACGTGAACTCAATTTTAGCTCAATGTTAGCTCAACGTTAACTCAATGTTAGCTCAATGTTAACTCAATGTTAGCTCAACGTTAGCTCAATGTTAGCTCAACGTTAACTCAATGTTAGCTCAATGTTAACTCAATGTTAGCTCAACGTTAGCTCAACGTTAACTCAATGTTAGCTCAATATTAGCTCAATGTTAACTCAATGTTAACTCAATGTTAGCTCAATGTTAACTCAATGTTAGCTCAACGTTAACTCAATGTTAGCTCAACGTTAGCTCAACGTTAGCTCAACGTTAGGTCAATGTTAACTCAATGTTAGCTCAACGTTAACTCAATGTTAGCTCAACGTTAGCTCAACGTGAACTAAATTTTAGCTCAACGTTAGCTCAACGTTAGCTCAATGTTAACTCAATGTTAGCTCAACGTTAGCTCAACGTTAACTCAATGTTAGCTCAATATTAGCTCAATGTTAGCTCAATGTTAACTCAATGTTAGCTCAACGTTAGCTCAACGTTAACTCAATGTTAGCTCAACGGTAGCTCAACGTGAACTCAATGTTAGCTCAACGTTAACTCAATGTGAACTCAATGTTAGCTCAACGTTAGCTCAATGTTAGCTCAACGTTAGCTCAACGTTAACTCAATGTGAACTCAATGTTAGCTCAACGTTAGCTCAATGTTAGCTCAATATTAGCTCAATGTTAGCAGTTTATATGATGTGTGGCACGAAGCCAGCAGTTCAGAGTAAATCTGCAGGTATTTAAGTTCTGCAGCCTGCTAATGATGCACCGATCTGAAGGAGGAAACATCTAAAACCTGCAGGACAGCGGCCCTGGAGGACATCTCTGCCTTAACCTGTTCCACCTTATCGTCTTAACTTACTTAACCAACACAGAGAGTGTCCGAGTTAAGAAATGCACCCATTAAAGCTGCTGTAAACATGGTGGTATATAACACGATTAAGACCTCCGGAGAGTCAGTGTTCAAACTATTCCTCCGGAGGTTTCGTAACAATGAAGAAGCGTCTTCCAACCGCCTGAAAGTCCCATAAATCTTCCCGCTGTTTGGAGCCCGATCAGTGCGGTGCGCTCAGAGGAAAAGTTTCTGACGGGAAGCTGAGCAGATTACCCAGAAGCTTGTTTTTAAGGTGGAAAGGTGTGAGTTCCTGAGAAACAGAAAGGTTCATGAAGAAGAGTTCAGAGCGTTTAACTCCCTGACACGATGCGGTCGGCGTGCTTCTCTTTTTGCCTTTATGTGTCTGTATCTGCGTGTCCCTGCAGCCCGGCTGCGTTTGTCTGAGAGGCCACGCCATCGCCGTCTTTTGTTCACAAACTTCCTCATTCGCTGTCAGCAGAGCGGCAGAAGCTGCCAGCTCGGTTTGAGGGTGAGAACCGAAGATGCTTTTCTCACTTTAGAAGGAGGAACTCCTCTGACCGGGCTGCAGAGGTGTGACCAGAATGGCATGTGTACAATAATAATAATAAAAATAATAATAGTAATAATTCAATTCGGTAATGAAGCTATGGTCACTCTAGCATAAATCATGACTGTGGTCATGGGGGGGGGGGGGGGGGGACGGACACGATAACAAAAAAATAAATAAAGCTATAAACTGCAGATATATGCTTTTTTTAAATCACCACCTGCATTTATTCTATCAATACAACACACAAACAGAGATAATAAATCGTGGCCTTTTTTCTGGCCAGTTTTCTTTGGATGGACAGGGCATTTCTCAGGGGGGCAGTGCCCCCCCAGCCCCCCCATAGCCACGCCCCTGCAGGGCTGTGAAAGTAAAGTTTCAGACGCTCCGCTGTTCAGTCGTCTTTAAGTTCAGCCCTAAGTCTTTACTTTGTGTTGCGACCAGAAGAAGACGTCGAACAAAGGAATGAGTTCCAAAGTATTTCCCTCAGCATCAGATCCTCTGCTGCAGGTCTCACAGGCTCAAAAATAACACGTCAGCTTGTTGTTGTGGTTTAATATGAAATGATTCTAAAAAATAATACTGAATAATGCTTTGTTCCCGCTCTGCTGAGGCGATTCTAGGCTTGATTTCAGTGTGAAAAAGCAGGTAAATGTACACTTAAAAATGGAAAAACACGTCAACAGTTATGAAATGAAAGGTTCTGACTTTAATTAAAAACAGAACGTGAGGATCTGAAGGTCATTTCAGCTCCAATATACAAACTAAATTAGAACAAAGAAAGCGTTAAAACTGCCATTTATTAATAATATAGACTCAGTTTGAATTTGAACCGAAGCAACAGAAGTTAAGTCACATTAAGTTACATTTACTCGAGTAAGTTTTATAAAACATTATACTTCCAGGAGTAGTTTTAAATCTCTATACTTTTTACTTTTCCTTGAGTAGATGTGTGCAGCAGAAACTGTCCTCTTACTCCGCTACATTAGGCTACAATGAGCTGGTTACTTTTCTTCTTACCTCTTTGGTATTCTACGCCTCATTATTTTTATCCCCCCGCGTACGCCTCATTTTAATGTTTTATTCTGACAGAGAGAGAGACTTCCACCAAAGGCTCTACCACCTGACTGTGTTCCACCAATCAGACGCAGCCGTGCAGTCTGGTCACGTGACCGTACTCGATCTCAGCGGCGGGACGGGTTAGCTTTAGCATTAGCAGTCGTAGCAAACAAACAAAGAAACAGATGAAAAATGTCAGAACCAACGGTGGGAAATGAAGACGCAGACGAGGCCTCATACTGAAAGCATGTTTACCTTACAAAGAGTGAGAAACAGCAGCTACATTATGTGTCTTCTGTGTCAACCAAAACAAACGCACATTTCAGCAGAAACTCAACATCTAACTTGAGGAAACATGTAGCGCTAAGTTTCCTAAACTCGTTTTCCCCCCATGGATAGGTGAATGTTTGTTTTTTAGGTTACATATGGGTTACATATGTTTTAAACATTTCCTAAGTCTCTTTTATCTTTTACTGAAGTTCTTGAATTTACCTGGATTATTTTAATTTAAGCTATTTTGTAATTAATTAATTAATTTTAATTCATTTATCAATTGGATGAACTCTAATTTGCCTAAAGATGATTATTTAGTATTTTTGTCTGTCTGATTGAATGCTTGTGTTAACAAATAAATCAGACGTTACTCAACAGTTACTCAGTACTTGAGTAGTTTTTTCACCGAGCACTTTTTTACTCTTACTCAAGTAACTATTTGGATGACTACTTTTTACTTTTACTTGAGTCATATTATTCTGAAGTAACAGTACTTTTACTTTTAGTTTGGATGCTAACCCGATGCTAACTGACTCCAGCTCTCCGATGTCTAAATGTCCCTTAAAGTAGGAGCTCAGAACTTAAAGCTAAAGCACTCTTCAGGTTATGATGGTGAGCTCAAACTGAGGATTTGTAATGTAGGTCTGATAAAAGAGAAAGAAAAGCCGCTCTTTAATTTAATTACTGATTTATTTCCTCATAGCACCGTTTTACATTTCTGTCTCTAATTATTCAGCCACGCGTGGGAAAAATAAGGCGACTGCTCCATTTAATCCCCAATAATGTAATAAGGTTTTAGTGGAAATGTTACTACCAGCTCAGTCGGGACATCCTATCAGCCCACATTATTGGTCAAGCCATTACAATATTAGTTTTAGAACATTTCTGATTAGGTTAAGTGCAAATTTCATTAGATTTTCAGGAAATTATTCCATCTTTCAGGGCTCCAGGTTTCACCGTCCTTCACACTCAAACATGTCTTTGTGAGGCCTGGCTGTTTAACTATATCACTTAAAGTTTATTTATTGGCCTCGGACTGGACGCTTTCACTTCTGCTGCTGCTCGGGTCCGTTTCTGGAGCTCCGGGGGGGAAATCAGAGGTGTTTCCCCTCCTCCAGACTGTCTGAATCAGCTCAGTTCCCCAAATCTTAATGTCGAGTCTCAGAAGTTAAAGTAAAGACGATCGAAGGGAACTTCAGATGTCTGAAGTGAAGGCTGTAGGCATGGGCGTCGCACCCGTGGGGGATGGGGGTGTTTCAACACCCCCACTTTTACAGCAAGATGATTTCACCTTTTTGAATTTTCAATGACCAAATGAAGTTTTAGCAAATCATAAAATGTGTTTTAAAGATTCTTTGGAATAATTCCATCCAGATTTGAGCAGTCTAACTAATGTAGTTTCCATACAGGACCTAGTTTAGTGTGATCAAAAAGCAGTAAAATGGCCCTGTTCTGCATTTTTACAAATCAGAAAAAGGTTTCACAAATCCCAAACGAGGTTTTAATGAATCTATAGCCTCTTTAGAATAATTCTATCCAGATTTGAGCAGTCTAACTATTGTAGTTTCCATACAGGATCTAGTTTATGGTGATCAGAATGCAAAAAAAGGCAGTGAAATGGCCCTTTATGCCCATCCATTTAATTCGCGAATCGGATGCCATCTTCAGCGTCGTGTCTATGAGCTTGATGTGGCGCTCATGTAACACCTAAATGTAACAATTTAAAATCACTGCTCCACCCCTGGCTGTAGGACCAACAGCAGCTTCAAAATGCACAGAAATCCATTAAGAATAAAGACATTTTTACACCTGTGTGTGAGCTGCCATCCCCTCCCCGTCCTCTCATCTTTACTTCCTCCCCTTCCTCCTCTTCCCCTTTTCTCTCGGTAACAAGGGACACTCCATCAATTTTCATAGTTCTCCCTCATTCAGCCAATGCCATCCGAGCAAGGAACCATAAACCGACAAAAGGACAAAAAAAGTGAAATCATTGATTTGATGTCAGTGTCGGTTAGAGCTCTGAGAGCAGAGGAGCAGCAGAGAGGAAGAGAGGACGGGGAGGGAAAAGTGAGCCGTTAGCATCATGGAGGTTAAACTAATGCAGAAAAAATAGGGCTGGCCGAGTTAACTCGTTATTATCGCGTTAACACATTAATTGTTTAACGCCGATAAATATTTTTATCGCGCATTATCGCATGTTTTTATTTTGTAAAAGTCTGCTGCTCACAGGCTTTTATTTTGTAAAAGTCTGCTGCTCACAGGCTTTTATTTTGTAAAAGTCTGTCGCTCACAGGCTTTTATTTTGTAAAAGTCTGTTGCTCACAGGCTTTTATTTTGTAAAAGTCTGTTGCTCACAGGCTTTTATTTTGTAAAAGTCTGTTGCTCACAGGCTTTTATTTTGTAAAAGTCTGCTGCTGTCTGCTGTGGAACAGGAAAAGAAAGTAATCGGCGGATCCACCAAACATGGAGAAGGGTACGGAACTTTTACTCGGCCATTTTCATGTTAAAGTTCTTCCAGACGGCGGAGTCGACAGAACCAAAGTCATCTGTAAACACTGCCAAGTTGAATTGTCTTCTCAGCGTAGTAGTTCCAGTCTAAAATATCACTTAAAGGCAAAACACACAACTGATAGCAGCAAGTCATTCAAGGAAACAGACAGTGGAGCGAGGCTTCTACATAAAAACTACAGAAAGATGCTGATGTTAAAAGTGTGTTTGCACAACAAATGTTATGGCACTTTCATTCATATGGCAGCACATTTAAAATAAAGCTAAATGCTAAAAGCTATACGCTACCTTTGGATTCATTTTTGGATTCTGCGTACAAATGCGATTAATCGTGATTAATCAGGGAAATCATGTGATTAATTAGATTAAACATTTTAATCGTTGCCAGTATAAACTTAGAGATTACCAGCCTGTAAGATGTGTTCACCTTTTTCTGGGCAGAAACAAACACAAATACCTGAAAGATTAAAGGTCCAGAGAAAGTCCGTCTGCAGACATCAACAGTTTGGCTTAAAAAGATAAACAATCAGCGGTCTGCATTCAGCAAATTCAGCTTGTAAAAACTATTTACGAGTGTCTAGACTTCACATTAAAATTGATCTAATCAAGCGTATTAACAGACCACCAGCTTTGTAATTCAACAACTTACTTAGTTAACAGAATTCCTCCATTTTTGTCAACTGGTTTGTGAAAAAAAAAAAAAAAAAAAGTCCATTTTGTTGTCTGAGCTGCTCCCTGCTAATGCGATCTGACTCCATCATCTGCCTCATCCTGCAGGTCACCGGCGGCCCTGAGAGGGGAACCTTCCAAACCAGGTCGGGCTGCATCCCCTCAGGCGTGCATAACACCGGGGTCTGCCTGAAGAAATGGTGAGTGACAGATATTGAGGAAAGAAGACACAGTATTGATCTGCCGCACGGCTGAGTGGCTAACCTGTGATGAAACAGGAGCTCACAGCGTGCGCCCAACCTTTGAGGACACAAAGTTGCAGCCGAACATTCCTCTCACTTACAGCAGCCGATGCCGGTGGGTGAATCTGGGAGGCGGCAGTTTCCTCTCTGAATAATCCATCATCACGCCATAGAGACCACCATCACCGCTATGATGAAAGCTAACGCTAACCCTAACCCTAACCCCGATCCTCTGAATAATCCAGAGTCAGAGCTCACAATCTCTTGGCCCTATTTTCTCTCCCTTCGTATCACTGCCTGCTGCCGCCTGCCGACAGCCGCGCCTGTTACGCTGTTTGCTGCTCGGAAGCAGCGGACTGCTCGCTCTGCACAGCAGGTAAAGGAAAGGAAAGGAAAGACAAGGAAAGGAAAGGAAAGGAAAGGTAAGGAAAGGAAAGGAAAGGAAAGGAAAGGAAAGGAAAGGAAAAGAAAGGAAAGGAAAGGAAAGGAAAGAAAGGAAACGAAAGGAAACTAAACGAAAGGAGAGGGAAAGAGAAGGAAAAGAGAAGGAAAGGAAACAAAAGAAAAGGAAAGGAACGGAACGGAAAGGGAAAGAAAGGAAAGGTCTGGCTTTTTCCTGTTGAACCATTTTGTGATGCAAATGTATTACTCTGTTGAACGCATATTGTTCTGAGAAGCAAAACGCTTTATTTTTTAAACCCCAGCCAACTAGCCGGACTACCTTCATCAACACCAAAACGAGGCTGGAACTCTGCTCACAGGACGCAGCAGGGGGTAAGAAGATGTTCAGAAATGATGCTGCTGATATGGGATGTTACACAGCTTCATGTCAGAAGAGGCCAACTGTCCCTTTAAAGAGGCGAACTGTCCCTTTAAAGAGGTGAACTGTCCCTTTAAAGAGGTGAACTGTCCCTTTAAGGTTTCCAGTCTATCACAGGGTTATACTTGTGGTCGTTGGAGGGAAGCTAACCTTTGGCACATGACTTAATATCTATGTTAGCGAGCCATTTATCTGGCTACAAACCAGCCAGGTTTCCAGCTGTTTTCCATTTGTGAAGTGATTGGAACCTGTAAAAATCTAGGAAAAATAAATGCATTTGAACTCACGCCTGTACCACTGAGGTGGCCCGACACAGCATAACGTGTTCACCTCAGACCTAACTGATTTCTTTATGTGTCTTTTGAATAGATGACTTCAGATTAGTTGCACTAATGGAATCTCAGCTCCTGAATCCTCTTCTAAAGGAAGATGAACATGGAAACAAACTGCGTCCCATTCATTCGTTCCACACAGAAACAGACCGCCGGCTAACCCAACATGCACTGCAGGAGACAGCCTTGCAGGCACATGTAAACATGTAAACTCCACACAGACAGAGTGCATGTTTCTGCCACGTCGTCTCACGCTTTTTCCCACATTTCCACCCTCGGCTGTTCGCAGCGGAATATGCAGCAAACCCTCAGAAATACGGACTTCTCTGAAGGTGTTGTTGGGTTGCAGGTTTCAGTCGGACAGCAGAATATTTTCCTTTTTCAGCCACACGGCCCGTAAAGATGCGAGCTGCACTGGAGAAAATGCCCCTCCAAAAATAAGTAAAGAAAACAACAAATAAAAGACGTTTTTGCTTGAAATAAGCAAAAAAATCTGCCAATGGAACTAGTGAAAATCGACTTGTCGAGATTTCTTGAAATAAAATGTGATATTTAGGACTTTTGAGATAAAAGTGATCTTGAAATTAGCTTAAAAACCTCTTCAAATGAAAAAAAAAAGCTTGTTTCATGTGAAATCCGACTCAAAAGAATTTGTTTTCAAGACTTTTTCACCTAACAAGATATTCCAGATGTATTGTATTAAAACAAGTCCCTATATCTGGCTGAAATAGTACTTGTTAGGCAGTTGTGTCTGATATTAAGTGTAATGAGATATTTTGACTAGAAATGAGACAAATATACTTGGTAAGACTTGGATTTTTTCCAGTGTGCAGATGGAGGGAGGAAGTGAGCTGTGGGAGGATTCAACTGGTGGAACGATAAAGGTGCACGTCGCTGTGTGTTTGTGTGTAGCAGTCAGCAGGGTGAGGATGCAGTTATGTTTCAGAGGACACGGCGTCTCATTGGACATCACACGCGCACACACGTGCACATCACACACACACGTGCACGCAGCCGGGCGAGCGCACACGCGGCGTGTCACTGCGTATTACCGTTGCTTTCTGTGGGCGCCGCGTCCAGACAATGACAGGCAGGCAGGAGCTGCAGCATAATGAGAGAGAGCAGGGTGCTCACACACACACGTGCACGCTTCCACGTGCACACACAAATTCAGAGGGCAGTCGGCTTCACTCCGTCCCCTAACCTCTCAATTACCCAGCAGGCTTTTAGTGCCACTCTGCTCCACTACAGCAAATTACCCAGGGCCCTGTCTCACTTAGAGACCTGCGACTGTGCGAGCGCTGCAGAGTGTGTGTGTGTGAGTGCACGTATGTGTGTGAGAGAGTGCACGTGTGTGGTGGAGTGCACGGTTGCTTGACAAAGATAGCAAGAAAGAGTGTGTGTGGCGTGCTGAAGCAGCGAGTGGAACCCAGCAGAGACATGAGGAAAGCTAATAAAACTGTTTGAATGCAACTGCCATTAGGCTAATACCTCTCCAGTAGCTTCACGTGCACGCTCACATGCACACACACTCACACACAAAGAGGGGGGGTGAGGCTACAGGGTCAGCTGTGGCACTCTCCCTCAGATCAAATGTGCCTCTTTGGCTGAGAGAGCTGGCTTTTATTGAATGAGATATTAAAGAGTTGTCCGTTAAGAATTCTGATACAAAAGGCTAAAGATGGCCGTTTAATTGCATCACAATTTGGTGCAACCTCTGGAGAATCTTCAGCCACCCCAGCCCCTCTGCACCGTGTCCACATCTGTGTCAAACAGCTGCTGGCACTCATGTGGAGTCTGAGCTGGTTAACCTGCCACTATCCATCTTTCGTAATTCAGACGTCGGATAAGGCGGCTCAGCGCCCAACCCAACAAATGGCGCGTCAGTCCTAGCTTGAAATGCTATGCTATGCTACGCTTGGCTTGCTGCCTTTGGCTAAACACAGTAGATGCTCCAGATTAGGGCTCAAACGATTCTTTGAGTAGCTTCGTTTCACTCCCACCAACACGATCTGCTCAGCGGTCGCCCCGTTTCACACGGAAAGTTTTTACTGTCACGCAACGTGCGCACGCACGTGCTGCGTTTGTAGCGGCTTGATTTGATGGAGGAAGAGAAGAAACAACGAGCCGCAAAATCAGAGAAAAAGAGGAAAAATGTCTAAAGTTTGGGAGCATTTCAGAGAAAATACTGAACAGTGTTTCCATTGTAAAAGCCAGTTAGCTTAGCACGATAGCACAACGTCGATGCCAGAGCATCTCAGCAGAAAGCAGCCACTGAGCGGAACAAACACACGTTAGCATTTTAATGGGAATCAGTCAGATTTTGAACATTCGATCCAGGAACTTGGAACACTATATATTTTGTGCCTTTACAGTGACGGGGAGAGAAGGCCATGTGGCCTCTTAAAAGTTATTTATGGTCAACGCTTGTTTTTTCCAGTTGAACGTTCAATTAAGACAATAAATAAAGAAAACAAATCTCCAGAATTAGCCGGACAGACATTTAGAAAAGAAAAATAATGCAGAAATTGGAATAATCTCCACCAAACATGATGCACATCAGTCATTGTGGATGGGAGTGTTGCTAGCTCTCAGAATAACAGCAACCAACAGCCTCATCTATCAACAGCACACAGAAATGAAGTGGGACACGATAATTAACATTTAGTTACAGTCCCCGTTAACAACAGGCAACACCTGTGAGCTCCCATTAGCGCTAAATGAAATACTGTAGGCAGAAAATTAATCAAGAGAAGACGTGGGGAGCACAACTGTGGCCCTCTGCTCTTTTATCTGAGGAAACTTTGAAGTATTGTTGCCTTTCAAATGGAAACTACAACCAAAAACAGCACCGTATGGGCCTGAATCGATCTATTAACTGCAAAGGTTGTAGCATTATCCACCCAGAATGCACCATGCATTATGTGACACTTGATCTTTAAATAGTTTAATTATTTTTTTATAACTTTTCTTTGCTTTGCAGGGTATCTCATTTTTAACCACCGACCCGTTCTGATGTGCAGGAGAGAAAACACACAGACGAGGATGTTATTGATCTGCCGAACCACTGACATTCAACTCAACAGGTAGAGGGGAGCAATATTTTCTCTCCAACTCTTCACTCTATTGCAGTCACTGTTCTTGAAGCCGTTTATCCCGTTCCAAAGATGCAATCTGACTCTAACATCGATCAAAAACAGACATTTGGCAGATTGCATAACATGCATTCCTGTTTTGCTCCCCTGCAATCTCAAAATTTACACTATTCCCAGCAGACAGCTCAATGTTAGCTCAATATTAGTCAAGTCAAGTCATGTCAAAGTTTATTTATAATGCACTTTTAAAACAACAATAACAGCTGACCAAAGTGCTAACAGGAAGGCCTAACAGGAACGCCTTGAGGAACATGAACAACACAGACAATAAGACTAGAAGACACCCATAAAACACACAATAAAAAAGTTACAATAAAGTAAAGCTAAACTAATGGAATAACAGAAGGCAACAAGAATGTCAAAACATAAGAAGGATAAAAGAGAAGGGGTTAAAAATAAATAGATAAGACTCAGATGAGATTAAAAGACTAGGATCATAAAGAAATAAAAGCCTGGGCATAAAGATGGGTTTTAAGATCTGTTTTAAAAACAGCTAAGGTGGGAGCCAGGCGGATATGAAGAGGGAGCTCATTCCACAGTTTTGGGCCAACAACTGCAAAGGCCCGGTCCCCTCTACTTTTTAATCTGGAGCGGGGCACCACTAAACGCAGTTTGTCTGCTGACCTGAGGGCCCTGGAGTGGCTCTGGATTTTTAAAAGATCAGCTAGGTAAGGGGGTGCCAAACCATGTAGGGCTTTAAAAACAAATAAAAGAATCTTAAAATTTATCCTATATCGTATGGGGAGCCAGTGGAGGGCAGCAAGAACAGGAGTGATATGCTCACGCCTTCGTGTCTTGGTGAGAAGACGGGCTGCTGCGTTTTGGACAAGTTGTAGCCGCGTGAGAGAGGTGGAGCTTATGCCGGCATATAGGGCGTTGCAGTAGTCTAAGCGGGAGGTGACAAAGGTATGGATGACATTTTCAAAGTTTTTAAAAGATAAAAAAGGTTTAACCTTGGATAAAAGCCTTAGTTGATAAAAACTGGATTTTACGACCAAACTGATTTGTTTCTCCATTTTAAAAATTGGATCTAAGGTCACACCAAGGTTTTTTGCCGTGTCTTTGACATAGGGTCCAAGAAGGCCTAGGTCAATAGGTGGGGCAGGGGAAGTATTGGGACGAAACACTAAAACTTCAGTTTTGTTTTCATTAAAATTTAGAAAATTAAGGGCCATCCAAGCTTTGATATCCTTCAAGCAGTTGAGAAGGCGTTTGAGGGACTGGGGGTCATTTTCTTTAAAAGGCATATAAATTTGAGTATCATCGGCATAGCAGTGGAAAGATACATGGTACTTTCTAAGAATAGACCCAAGGGGGAGCATATACAGGGAAAAGAGTAGAGGGGCAAGAATGGATCCTTGCGGCACGCCACAAGAGAGAGGTGCAGAGGAGGACAGTGAATCCCTCAGACAGACAGAAAAGCTTCTGTTTGCCAGGAAGGATTTGAACCATTGAAGGGCAGTGCCTCTGATGCCAACACAGTGCTCTAGGCGTGAAATTAAAATGTTGTGGTCAACCGTATCAAAAGCAGCAGTGAGGTCAAGTAAAATTAAAATTGCAGAGTCACCAGAGTCAGTAGCTAATAAAAGATCATTAAAAACCTTGAGGAGTGCTGATTCTGTGCTGTGGAGTGCTTTAAAGCCAGACTGGAGGGGTTCCAGGATGCCATGAAAGTCAAGAAAAGATTGCAATTGCTGTAGTACTAATTTCTCTAGGACCTTGGATAAAAAGGGGAGCTTTGAGATGGGTCGGTAGTTAGAGAGAATTGTGTTGTCCAAATTAGGTTTTTTGATGAGTGGCTGTACTACTGCATTCTTAAAAGACTGTGGTACACAACCTAAGGCAAGGCTACAGTTCATAATGTTTAATATGCTGGAGCCTGTGGACTCAATAGTAGCTCTATATTAGCTCAATGTTAGCTCAACGTTAGCTCAATGTTAGCTCAATGTTAGCTCAACGTTAACTCAATGTTAGCTCAACGTTAACTCAATGTTAGCTCAACGTTAGCTCAATGTTAGCTCAATGTTAGCTCAACGTTAGCTCAATGTTAGCTCAACTTTAACTCAATGTTAGCTCAATGTTAGCTCAACGTTAACTCAATGTTAGCTCAACGTTAGCTCAACGTTAACTCAATGTTAGCTCAACGTTAGCTCAACATTAGCTCAACGTTAGCTCAACGTTAGCTCAACGTTAGCTCAATGTTAGCTCAACTTTAACTCAATGTTAGCTCAATGTTAGCTCAACGTTAACTCAATGTTAGCTCAACGTTAGCTCAACGTTAACTCAATGTTAGCTCAATATTAGCTCAACGTTAACTCAATGTTAGCTCAACGTTAACTCAACGTTAGCTCAACGTTAGCTCAACGTTAGCTCAATGTTAGCTCAACGTTAGCTCAATGTTAGCAGTTTTCATGACGTGTGGCACGAAGCCAGCAGCTCAGAGTAAATCTGCAGTTGTCGTTGTGTAAATTTGTAAATTTATAATTTCTTTGTAAGTAATGCCAAGAGGTTTGTGTAAATGTTAGTTAGCATTAGTGTCTGTGTTGGGAATCAGATTTCCAGAGCATTAACAGACTTCAAAAAGCATGAAACTAAATTTCACTTCGCTCAGCTGCAGCACGACACGAAATCAAATAAAATCCACCTGCGGTGCGCGTCTAATTCAGCAGATTGGTATCACACTGACGAAACTGCCGAGGAGACGATTTGTGCCAGAAAGAGATAAAGACGAGTGAAACTGGTGAGCGAGTCACACGGAGGAGCTACGACGTGTTTGTTTCACGTGCGTCCACGTTAATGTGCTGGTTTAAGTGCTGCGCTGTGCACGCTTTAAGTGGACACGTGCACTAAGAGATGTGTTCATTAAGCGACCGCTCGGCCAGCAGAGACACAGAAGGGAGGGAGAGGATCAAAGCTGGGGTCTGTGGCCGGGGGGCCCCTCTGTGCTGAGATCAAATGCGGCGGCTGCAAACTTTAAAGACTTCCTGCCATTAGCCTGGACCTTGTCTCCTCTCAGGCCTGCTTCCCCCCCCCACTCCCAACAAAACACAATGACACAGAAAGGAAGGGAGACAAAGTACATGAGCCCTGGATACAGTTAGAAGTGTGAAGCATCCAAACCCAACATGGAGCCCACAGAAAACGTGGAGACATCCTCGTAAATAATGAAGAAAAGCTAAAAATGTTAGGCTGTGTTCGCCTACTACATACTACATACTGCATACTACATACTACATACTGCATACTACATACTACATACTGCATACTGCATACTGCATACTACATACTGCATACTACATACTGCATACTACATACTGCATACTGCATACTGCATACTGCATACTACATACTACATACTGCATACTGCATACTACATACTACATACTGCATACTACATACTACATACGGCATACTACATACTACATACTGCATACTGCATACTACATACTACATACTGCATACTACATACTGCATACTGCATACTGCATACTGCATACTACATACTGCATACTGCATACTGCATACTACATACTGCATACTGCATACTACATACTGCATACTGCATACTGCATACTGCATACTACATACCGCATACCGCATACTGCATACTGCATACTACATACCACATACTACATACAGCATACTACATACCGCATACTACATACTGCATACTGCATACTACATACTGCATACTGCATACTGCATACTACATACTGCATACTGCATACTGCATACTACATACTGCATACTACATACTGCATACTACATACCGCATACTACATACTGCATACTGCATACTACATACTGCATACTGCATACTACATACTGCATACTACATACTGCATACTGCATACTGCATACTACATACCGCATACTACATACTGCATACTACATACTGCATACTACATACTGCATACTGCATACTACATACTGCATACTGCATACTGCATACTACATACTGCATACTGCATACTACATACTCATCGATCAGACAGTATGCAGAGCGTTTACCCACAATGCATTGCGCTCCTGCCCGAGCTGAAATCAGCCGGCCTGAAGCTGATTTCTCTTAAGCTCTAAACTCTGTAAACTTTAGCAACATTTGAAACATTTTCAGGTGAGAAAGTAGTCGTTTAGATCCCCAACGTGTTGAAAACCTGACAAAATACCGGCTGTTTACCATTTTGTTCCCACGAATTCGGCGCTACTAAAGCTAGCCGCAGTGAGCAACGCACTTCCTGTTATTTTCACAAAATAAAATACCCGTTGCCTTTTATCATAGGGAAAGCCATTACCATACAATTGGTGCTTTTGTTTTGAAAACAGGAAGTGAACCTACCCTCGTTGTAGCTAGCTTGAAACTGCCGTTTTGACAGGAAATGACGATCGGCGACGTCACGTTACGTTGCATCTTGGGTAGTTTGAGTATGAGTAGTAACCTCATGATGCATACCCAACATTTAGGAGAATCTAGTATGCATCCGGGAACTTAAAATAAGTTAAAGTTAGTAGGAGAAGTAGGAGAAGTATCAGCCAAATAAAGTCTCTGAACAAGCCAAATAAGACAAATAATGTCTCTGAATAAGCCAAATAAGACAAATAATGTCTCTGAACAAGCCAAATAAGACAAATAATGTCTCTGAATAAGCCAAATAAGACAAATAATGTATCTGAACAAGCCAAATAAGACAAATAATGTCTCTGAATAAGCCAAAAAAGACAAATAATGTCTCTGAATAAGCCAAATAAGACAAATCATGTATCTGAACAAGCCAAATAAGACAAATAATGTCTCTGAACAAGCCAAATAAGACAAATAATGTCTCTGAATAAGCCAAAAAAGACAAATAATGTCTCTGAATAAGCCAAAAAAGACAAATAATGTCTCTGAATAAGCCAAATAAGCCAAATAATGTCTCTGAATAAGACAAATAAGCCAAATAATGTCTCTGAATAAGCCAAATAAGACAAATAATGTCTCTGAATAGGCCAAAAAAGTCAAATAATGTCTCTGAATAAGCCAAAAAAGACAAATAATGTCTCTGAATAAGCCAAATAATGTCTCTGAACAAGCCAAATAAGACAAATCATGTATCTGAACAAGCCAAATAAGACAAATAATGTCTCTGAATAAGCCAAATAAGACAAATAATGTCTCTGAATAAGCCAAATAAGACAAATAATGTCTCTGAATAAGCCAAAAAAGACAAATAATGTCTCTGAATAAGCCAAATAAGACAAATCATGTATCTGAACAAGCCAAATAAGACAAATAATGTCTCTGAACAAGCCAAATAAGACAAATAATGTCTCTGAATAAGCCAAAAAAGACAAATAATGTCTCTGAATAAGCCAAAAAAGACAAATAATGTCTCTGAAAAAGCCAAATAAGCCAAATAATGTCTCTGAATAAGACAAATAAGCCAAATAATGTCTCTGAATAAGCCAAATAAGACAAATAATGTCTCTGAATAGGCCAAAAAAGACAAATAATGTCTCTGAATAAGCCAAAAAAGACAAATAATGTCTCTGAATAAGCCAAATAATGTCTCTGAACAAGCCAAATAAGACAAATCATGTATCTGAACAAGCCAAATAAGACAAATAATGTCTCTGAATAAGCCCAATAAGACAAATAATATCTCTGAATAAGCCAAATAAGACAAATCATGTATCTGAACAAGCCAAATAAGACAAATAATGTCTCTGAATAAGCCAAAAAAGACAAATAATGTCTCTGAATAAGCCAAATAATGTCTCTGAATAAGCCAAATAAGCCAAATAATGTCTCTGAATAAGCCAAATAATGTCTCTGAATAAGACAAATAATGTCTCTGAATAAGCCAAATAAGCCAAATAATGTCTCTGAATAAGCCAAATAATGTCTCTGAATAAGCCAAATAATGTCTCTGAATAAGCCAAATAAGCCAAATAATGTCTCTGAATAAGCCAAATAAGACAAATAATGTCTCTGAATAAGCCAAATAAGACAAATAATGTCTCTGAATAAGCCAAATAATGTCTCTGAATAAGCCAAATAAGCCAAATAATGTCTCTGAATAAGCCAAATAATGTCTCTGAATAAGCCAAATAAGACAAATAATGTCTCTGAACAAGCCAAATAAGACAAATAATATCTCTGAATAAGCCAAATAAGCCAAATAATGTCTCTGAATAAGCCAAATAGGACAAATAATATCTCTGAATAAGCCAAATAAGACAAATAATGTCTCTGAATAAGCCAAATAAGCCAAATAATGTCTCTGAATAAGCCAAATAATGTCTCTGAATAAGCCAAATAAGACAAATAATGTCTCTGAACAAGCCAAATAAGCCAAATAATGTCTCTGAATAAGCCAAATAGGACAAATAATATCTCTGAATAAGCCAAATAAGACAAATAATGTCTCTGAATAAGCCAAATAATGTCTCTGAATAAGCCAAACAATGTCTCTGAACAAGCCAAATAAGACAAATAATATCTCTGAATAAGCCAAATAAGCCAAATAATGTCTCTGAATAAGCCAAATAAGCCAAATAATGTCTCTGAATAAGCCAAATAAGCCAAATAATGTCTCTGAATGAGCCAAATAAGACAAATAATGTCTCTGAATAAGCCAAATAATGTCTCTGAATAAGCCTAATAAGCCAAATAATGTCTCTGAATAAGCCAAAAAAGACAAATAATGTCTCTGAATGAGCCAAAAAAGACAAATAATGTCTCTGAATAAGCTAAAAAAGACAAATAATGTCTCTGAACAAGCCAAATAAGACAAATAATGTCTGTGAATAAGCCAAAAAAGACAAATAATGTCTCTGAATAAGCCAAAAAAGACAAATAATGTCTCTGAATAAGCCAAAAAAGACAAATCATGTATCTGAACAAGCCAAATAAGACAAATAATGTCTCTGAATAAGCCAAATAAGACAAATAATGTCTCTGAATAAGCCAAATAAGACAAATAATGTCTCTGAATAAGCCAAAAAAGACAAATGATGTCTCTGAATAAGCCAAATAAGACAAACCATGTATCTGAACAAGCCAAATAAGACAAATAATGTCTCTGAACAAGCCAAATAAGCCAAATAATGTCTCTGAATAAGCCAAAAAAGACAAATAATGTCTCTGAATAAGCCAAAAAAGACAAATAATGTCTCTGAATAAGCCAAATAAGCCAAATAATGTCTCTGAATAAGACAAATAAGCCAAATAATGTCTCTGAATAAGCCAAATAAGACAAATAATGTCTCTGAATAGGCCAAAAAAGACAAATAATGTCTCTGAATAAGCCAAAAAAGACAAATAATGTCTCTGAATAAGCCAAATAATGTCTCTGAACAAGCCAAATAAGACAAATCATGTATCTGAACAAGCCAAATAAGACAAATAATGTCTCTGAATAAGCCAAATAAGACAAATAATATCTCTGAATAAGCCAAATAAGACAAATCATGTATCTGAACAAGCCAAATAAGACAAATAATGTCTCTGAATAAGCCAAATAAGACAAATCATGTATCTGAACAAGCCAAATAAGACAAATAATGTCTCTGAATAAGCCAAAAAAGACAAATAATGTCTCTGAATAAGCCAAAAAAGACAAATAATGTCTCTGAATAAGCCAAATAATGTCTCTGAATAAGCCAAATAAGACAAATAATGTCTCTGAATAAGCCAAATAAGCCAAATAATGTCTCTGAACAAGCCAAATAAGACAAATAATGTCTCTGAATAAGCCAAATAAGACAAATAATGTCTCTGAATAAGCCAAATAATGTCTCTGAATAAGCCAAATAAGCCAAATAATGTCTCTGAATAAGCCAAATAATGTCTCTGAATAAGCCAAATAAGACAAATAATGTCTCTGAACAAGCCAAATAAGACAAATAATATCTCTGAACAAGCCAAATAAGACAAATAATGTCTCTGAATAAGCCAAATAAGACAAATCATGTCTCTGAATAAGCCTAATAAGCCAAATAATGTCTCTGAATAAGCCAAAAAAGACAAATAATGTCTCTGAATGAGCCAAAAAAGACAAATAATGTCTCTGAATAAGCTAAAAAAGACAAATAATGTCTCTGAACAAGCCAAATAAGACAAATAATGTCTGTGAATAAGCCAAAAAAGACAAATAATGTCTCTGAATAAGCCAAAAAAGACAAATAATGTCTCTGAATAAGCCAAAAAAGACAAATCATGTATCTGAACAAGCCAAATAAGACAAATAATGTCTCTGAATAAGCCAAATAAGACAAATAATGTCTCTGAATAAGCCAAATAAGACAAATAATGTCTCTGAATAAGCCAAAAAAGACAAATGATGTCTCTGAATAAGCCAAATAAGACAAACCATGTATCTGAACAAGCCAAATAAGACAAATAATGTCTCTGAACAAGCCAAATAAGCCAAATAATGTCTCTGAATAAGCCAAAAAAGACAAATAATGTCTCTGAATAAGCCAAAAAAGACAAATAATGTCTCTGAATAAGCCAAATAAGCCAAATAATGTCTCTGAATAAGACAAATAAGCCAAATAATGTCTCTGAATAAGCCAAATAAGACAAATAATGTCTCTGAATAGGCCAAAAAAGACAAATAATGTCTCTGAATAAGCCAAAAAAGACAAATAATGTCTCTGAATAAGCCAAATAATGTCTCTGAACAAGCCAAATAAGACAAATCATGTATCTGAACAAGCCAAATAAGACAAATAATGTCTCTGAATAAGCCAAATAAGACAAATAATATCTCTGAATAAGCCAAATAAGACAAATCATGTATCTGAACAAGCCAAATAAGACAAATAATGTCTCTGAATAAGCCAAATAAGACAAATCATGTATCTGAACAAGCCAAATAAGACAAATAATGTCTCTGAATAAGCCAAAAAAGACAAATAATGTCTCTGAATAAGCCAAAAAAGACAAATAATGTCTCTGAATAAGCCAAATAATGTCTCTGAATAAGCCAAATAAGACAAATAATGTCTCTGAATAAGCCAAATAAGCCAAATAATGTCTCTGAACAAGCCAAATAAGACAAATAATGTCTCTGAATAAGCCAAATAAGACAAATAATGTCTCTGAATAAGCCAAATAATGTCTCTGAATAAGCCAAATAAGCCAAATAATGTCTCTGAATAAGCCAAATAATGTCTCTGAATAAGCCAAATAAGACAAATAATGTCTCTGAACAAGCCAAATAAGACAAATAATATCTCTGAATAAGCCAAATAAGCCAAATAATGTCTCTGAATAAGCCAAATAGGACAAATAATATCTCTGAATAAGCCAAATAAGACAAATAATGTCTCTGAATAAGCCAAATAATGTCTCTGAATAAGCCAAATAAGCCAAATAATGTCTCTGAATAAGCCAAATAAGCCAAATCATGTATCTGAACAAGCCAAATAAGCCAAATAATGTCTCTGAATGAGCCAAATAAGACAAATAATGTCTCTGAATAAGCCAAATAATGTCTCTGAATAAGCCTAATAAGCCAAATAATGTCTCTGAATAAGCCAAAAAAGACAAATAATGTCTCTGAATGAGCCAAAAAAGACAAATAATGTCTCTGAATAAGCTAAAAAAGACAAATAATGTCTCTGAACAAGCCAAATAAGACAAATAATGTCTGTGAATAAGCCAAAAAAGACAAATAATGTCTCTGAATAAGCCAAAAAAGACAAATAATGTCTCTGAATAAGCCAAAAAAGACAACCAAATGTCTCTGAATAAGACAAATAATGTCTCTGAATAAGCCAAATAAGACAAATAATGTCTCTGAATAAGACAAATAATGTCTCTGAATAAGCCAAATAAGACAAATAATGTCTCTGAATAAGCCAAAAAAGACAAATAATGTCTCTGAATAAGCCAAATAAGACAAATAATGTCTCTGAATAAGCCAAAAAAGACAAATAATGTCTCTGAATAAGCCAAAAAAGACAAATAATGTCTCTGAATAAGCCAAATAATGTCTCTGAATAAGCCAAATAAGACAAATAATGTCTCTGAATAAGCCAAAAAAGACAAATAATGTCTCTGAACAAGCCAAATAAGACAAATAATGTCTCTGAATAAGCCAAATAAGACAAATAATGTCTCTGAATAAGCCAAATAAGACAAATAATGTCTCTGAATAAGCCAAATAATGTCTCTGAATAAGCCAAAAAAGACAAATAATGTCTCTGAATAAGCCAAATAATGTGTGTGTGAACCTTGCAGCTGGTTTCCCAGGCTAATTGTTTTGTCTCCCCATTCCTGGATCAGTTAAGGTCTCAGTTAAGGTCATCGTCTCGTGTCCATCGTGGAAAAGTACATTTAATAAAGCCAATTTTAACAGTTTCTTTTTCTCCCGGCTTAGTGAACGCATGGCGCCGGCAGCGACAGCCTGACACACATGCTAGCTCAGCATGTCTGCGCCGCGCAGCTTTCTGCAGCGAGAGGAGGACTCAGAGTTTCTGTAAAGTGTCCAAAAGCAGATTTAAAAGTATTTCTGGGTCCCAGAATCTGCACGATATCTTTAAACTAATTGCTTCTTTTTAATTCATTTAAATTATCGAATTTGTTTCTTTTTTTTTTGCGAAGGCACCCATTGTGTTAATAACTTTGGACTCCATGGTCCCAACGTGATACGTCCATTTGTGTAGACTTCGATTTTCCGCCATTTTGAATTTGATCAAAAACCTTAAAAAAGCATTTCAGGTCACAGAGATTGTCCGTTTTTCACAAAACTTGGCACATAGACTCTTCAGACCATGCCGCACAAAAGTTATCGTGTGGAATTTTTAATCACGCTTCCGTTTTTCCATAACAGCCAATCAAACTCGAGGTTGACGCCACCAAACCGGAAGTGAGGTCATATCTTGGCAACCATTTGATGTTATGACGTCAAACTTCTAACACAGACTCAAGACCGCTAAGGTAAGAGGCCCAAGAGGTTTGGTCACGTTGGGTCAATAGGGGGCGCTATATCTAGCAAAAATGCATTTTTGCTACATATCTTTGGACCCCTTGGTCCAAATTTCACAAACGAGGTACCAATGGAATCCCTGGATGCAGACGAGGTCATAGCACCTCATGACGTCATCTGCGCCATATTGGATTGTCCGCCATTTTGAATTTAATCGAAAACCTTCAAAAAGCATTTAAGGCCACTGGGATTGTCCGATCTCCACGGGACTTGGCACATAGAATCTTCAGACCAAGCCGCACATAAGCTATCATGTGGATTCTTTTTATTTTGCTTTGGTTTGCCAATGGCAGCCAATCAAACTCTACGCCGACGCACAAACGGGACATTTGGCCGTATCTCTGCGATGCATTGATGTATCGATGCCAAACTTGGTGCATGGACGCCTCCCTGAGCAGCCCAAGCCTTCCCTATTGTGCCATTCTGCTAGGCCCCCCCCATCGCTGCTTGCAGCTATATTATTTTATGTATTTTTAATGCTTCTTACATTCCTGCAATGCTTTTATTTTACGTGAAGCACTTTGAATTGTTCTGTACATGAAAAGAATTTTGACAAATGGAAGAAAATGCTCAGAAAAACGCGAGATTCAAAGAAAAACGAGTAACTGCAGGCCTGTCTGGGGTCTGTTTGTTCGTCGGCCGTCTCACATTTAAAGTCACATCTTGCACGTGCAGATTTAGCCGGTTGAGCTCACACGTTCTGACACGACATCGATGATAAACGTGCACGTTCTGACACGGCATCGATGATAAACGTGCACTTTCTCCTGCTCCGGCCACTGAAAAAAGGTTTTTGCTTTTCCGTTCTCCCGAACCTTCAGCCTGCGTTTGAATCCTCGGTCGCCTCAGAGCAGGCACCTCCACCTGGGCTGTATTAGAGGGAGGAAGTGTCATTACTGTCCTTTTTCTGGGGCTCACGTGCACAAACGCACGGGCCAACACACTCTGCAGAGCCCTGGGCCCTGATCTGACCGTCTCTCTGGGCGGCGGTGAGCATAGGAAGCTCACCGAGGGCTAACGAGGGAGGATCAAAGAGCGCATTACCATGCCTCCCCTCTGCCTCTCTGCTGCTCAGAAGCAATAAGAGGCCCGCCGGCCGCCCGTCCTTGTGCTTGTTAGCCGGTGACAATAGGACGTGCCCTGAGCCAAAGGAAATGAATTATTTACCCGGCTCTCTCTTGTACTCTTGAAGGAAGAAGAAAAAAAAAGAGAAGCCTTTTCTTGTTTTACCATTGAACTCACGGCTCTTGTATTACACACACACGGCCTCAGATGTTAAACGCTGGGAATAATTCTGAAGTCTGTCCCTGGTTTCTCTGAAAGCTTCCAACAAAGTGAGGACGAGGCCGTTTCAATATGCATGCACTTAGAAAACTTCTGCCGGTGTGGAGTTCACCGTGAACCCGAAAGCGTGCACGTGTGTGTGCACGTGTGTGTGCACGTGTGTGTGCACGTGTGTGTGCACGACGAGCATACCTCTGCTAATTAATCTGATTATAAGAAGACAATTAAATCCACGATGAGGCTTCATATCCCCGGACCCCCGGCGGAGCAGCAGGACCCTCACAAGCCGACGCCGCAGAGCTGACAGGAGCTGACACCAGCGTGCAGCGTGCACGTGAAAGCGCGTGCACGTGCAGCTACTTTCTGCACAGCCCCCTGATGCCCTTGGTGAAGAGCTCCCATAATTATTTCCCTTATTCCCACACATCCCTGCTTCCAATCACACGTTTTCCTCCTCATCATAATTCTTCATCGCTCGCCGTCCCCCGGCCTCGTCTTCCTCCCCTCGCTTCATCTGTCCGCCCCTCCTTATTTTCTGTCTCCGCTTATCTTTCCTCCCGACTCGGCCTCTGTTCTTAGGGGCCGTAATGACCGTCTTTGAGACCGGGGGGGAGTAATGGTCACCTTGGTAATGATGATGGTCGTGGGGGCGGAGCCTGGCCTGTCAGCGCTGACTCACCTCGTCCCAGAGTCAGAGTGGAAGCTGGCGAGGTTGTTCTTTCTCTTGTTTCCTTTCTTCCCTCCTCAGCTGGATGGATGCTGGAGACTCGGAGGGCAGACATTGTGCTGCAGGCCACGCTGGGGCCTGTGTGGCCCCCCGGACAATCCATCTCTATACGCCGCTGGGGGACATGAAAGCGCCTTCATTAGCCGCGCCAAAAGACTCGTATATTCCTCACAGGGCATAAAAGGCCATTGTAAAAACACCCTCTGTTCCCTTTCAAACATAAAAACGTGTCAGACGGCACAAAAGGATTCCAGTCGTCACAGGGAGCGAGGATCATTACCGAACAAGCAGGCAGAGCAAGGAGACGCCGGCCGGGGAAAGTGAGAGGAAATCATGATTAGGGGAATAAAGTGCTCCGAGAGAGGGGGTAAACAGAGCAGGGGCAGAGCATGAAGGGCAAAAAGAAATGGCCGTGAGGAGAAGAACGGTATATCCACATGGAGGAACCTTCCCTGGAGTCCTTTCTGTTTCCTCCTGACTTCCAGAGGCTCTGCTTTCTGGAGTCCTTTCTGCTTCCTCCTGACTTCCAGAGGCTCTGCTTTCTGGAGTCCTTTCTGTTTCCTCCTCCAGAGGCTCTGCTTTCTGGAGTCCTTTCTGTTTCCTCCTGACTTCCAGAGGCTCTGCTTTCTGGAGTCCTTTCTGTTTCCTCCTGACTTCCTGAGGCTCTGCTTTCTGGAGTCCTTTCTGTTTCCTCCTGACTTCCAGAGGCTCTGCTTTCTGGAGTCCTTTCTGTTTCCTCCTCCAGAGGCTCTGCTTTCTGGAGTCCTTTCTGTTTCCTCCTGACTTCCTGAGGCTCTGCTTTCTGGAGTCCTTTCTGCTTCCTCCTGACTTCCTGAGGCTCTGCTTTCTGGAGTCCTTTCTGCTTCCTCCTGACTTCCAGAGGCTCTGCTTTCTGGAGTCCTTTCTGTTTCCTCCTGACTTCCAGAAGCTCTGCTTTCTGGAGTCCTTTCTGCTTCCTCCTGACTTCCAGAGGCTCTGCTTTCTGGAGTCCTTTCTGCTTCCTCCTGACTTCCAGAGGCTCTGCTTTCTGGAGTCCTTTCTGCTTCCTCCTCCAGAGGCTCTGCTTTCTGGAGTCCTTTCTGCTTCCTCCTGACTTCCAGAGGCTCTGCTTTCTGGAGTCCTTTCTGTTTCCTCCTCCAGAGGCTCTGCTTTCTGGAGTCCTTTCTGTTTCCTCCTGACTTCCTGAGGCTCTGCTTTCTGGAGTCCTTTCTGTTTCCTCCTGACTTCCTGAGGCTCTGCTTTCTGGAGTCCTTTCTGTTTCCTCCTCCTGAGGCTCTGCTTTCTGGAGTCCTTTCTGCTTCCTCCTGACTTCCAGAGGCTCTGCTTTCTGGAGTCCTTTCTGTTTCCTCCTGACTTCCAGAGGCTCTGCTTTCTGGAGTCCTTTCTGTTTCCTCCTGACTTCCAGAGGCTCTGCTTTCTGGAGTCCTTTCTGCTTCCTCCTGACTTCCAGAGGCTCTGCTTTCTGGAGTCCTTTCTGCTTCCTCCTGACTTCCTGAGGCTCTGCTTTCTGGAGTCCTTTCTGTTTCCTCCTGACTTCCTGAGGCTCTGCTTTCTGGAGTCCTTTCTGCTTCCTCCTGACTTCCTGAGGCTCTGCTTTCTGGAGTCCTTTCTGCTTCCTCCTGACTTCCAGAGGCTCTGCTTTCTGGAGTCCTTTCTGTTTCCTCCTCCAGAGGCTCTGCTTTCTGGAGTCCTTTCTGTTTCCTCCTGACTTCCAGAAGCTCTGCTTTCTGGAGTCCTTTCTGCTTCCTCCTGACTTCCAGAGGCTCTGCTTTCTGGAGTCCTTTCTGTTTCCTCCTGACTTCCAGAGGCTCTGCTTTCTGGAGTCCTTTCTGCTTCCTCCTGACTTCCAGAGGCTCTGCTTTCTGGAGTCCTTTCTGTTTCCTCCTGACTTCCAGAGGCTCTGCTTTCTGGAGTCCTTTCTGTTTCCTCCTCCAGAGGCTCTGCTTTCTGGAGTCCTTTCTGTTTCCTCCTCCAGAGGCTCTGCTTTCTGGAGTCCTTTCTGTTTCCTCCTGACTTCCAGAGGCTCTGCTTTCTGGAGTCCTTTCTGCTTCCTCCTCCAGAGGCTCTGCTTTCTGGAGTCCTTTCTGTTTCCTCCTCCAGAGGCTCTGCTTTCTGGAGTCCTTTCTGCTTCCTCCTCCAGAGGCTCTGCTTTCTAGAGTCCTTTCTGCTTCCTCCTGACTTCCAGAGGCTCTGCTTTCTGGAGTCCTTTCTGTTTCCTCCTGACTTCCAGAGGCTCTGCTTTCTGGAGTCCTTTCTGTTTCCTCCTGACTTCCTGAGGCTCTGCTTTCTGGAGTCCTTTCTGTTTCCTCCTGACTTCCAGAGGCTCTGCTTTCTGGAGTCCTTTCTGTTTCCTCCTCCAGAGGCTCTGCTTTCTGGAGTCCTTTCTGTTTCCTCCTGACTTCCTGAGGCTCTGCTTTCTGGAGTCCTTTCTGCTTCCTCCTGACTTCCTGAGGCTCTGCTTTCTGGAGTCCTTTCTGCTTCCTCCTGACTTCCAGAGGCTCTGCTTTCTGGAGTCCTTTCTGTTTCCTCCTGACTTCCAGAAGCTCTGCTTTCTGGAGTCCTTTCTGCTTCCTCCTGACTTCCAGAGGCTCTGCTTTCTGGAGTCCTTTCTGCTTCCTCCTGACTTCCAGAGGCTCTGCTTTCTGGAGTCCTTTCTGCTTCCTCCTCCAGAGGCTCTGCTTTCTGGAGTCCTTTCTGCTTCCTCCTGACTTCCAGAGGCTCTGCTTTCTGGAGTCCTTTCTGTTTCCTCCTCCAGAGGCTCTGCTTTCTGGAGTCCTTTCTGTTTCCTCCTGACTTCCTGAGGCTCTGCTTTCTGGAGTCCTTTCTGTTTCCTCCTCCTGAGGCTCTGCTTTCTGGAGTCCTTTCTGCTTCCTCCTGACTTCCAGAGGCTCTGCTTTCTGGAGTCCTTTCTGTTTCCTCCTGACTTCCAGAGGCTCTGCTTTCTGGAGTCCTTTCTGTTTCCTCCTGACTTCCAGAGGCTCTGCTTTCTGGAGTCCTTTCTGTTTCCTCCTGACTTCCAGAGGCTCTGCTTTCTGGAGTCCTTTCTGCTTCCTCCTGACTTCCAGAGGCTCTGCTTTCTGGAGTCCTTTCTGCTTCCTCCTGACTTCCTGAGGCTCTGCTTTCTGGAGTCCTTTCTGTTTCCTCCTGACTTCCTGAGGCTCTGCTTTCTGGAGTCCTTTCTGCTTCCTCCTGACTTCCTGAGGCTCTGCTTTCTGGAGTCCTTTCTGCTTCCTCCTGACTTCCAGAGGCTCTGCTTTCTGGAGTCCTTTCTGTTTCCTCCTCCAGAGGCTCTGCTTTCTGGAGTCCTTTCTGTTTCCTCCTGACTTCCAGAAGCTCTGCTTTCTGGAGTCCTTTCTGCTTCCTCCTGACTTCCAGAGGCTCTGCTTTCTGGAGTCCTTTCTGTTTCCTCCTGACTTCCAGAGGCTCTGCTTTCTGGAGTCCTTTCTGTTTCCTCCTCCAGAGGCTCTGCTTTCTGGAGTCCTTTCTGTTTCCTCCTCCAGAGGCTCTGCTTTCTGGAGTCCTTTCTGTTTCCTCCTGACTTCCAGAGGCTCTGCTTTCTGGAGTCCTTTCTGTTTCCTCCTGACTTCCAGAAGCTCTGCTTTCTGGAGTCCTTTCTGTTTCCTCCTCCAGAGGCTCTGCTTTCTGGAGTCCTTTCTGTTTCCTCCTCCAGAGGCTCTGCTTTCTGGAGTCCTTTCTGTTTCCTCCTGACTTCCAGAGGCTCTGCTTTCTGGAGTCCTTTCTGTTTCCTCCTGACTTCCTGAGGCTCTGCTTTCTGGAGTCCTTTCTGTTTCCTCCTGACTTCCAGAGGCTCTGCTTTCTGGAGTCCTTTCTGTTTCCTCCTCCTGAGGCTCTGCTTTCTGGAGTCCTTTCTGTTTCCTCCTGACTTCCAGAGGCTCTGCTTTCTGGAGTCCTTTCTGTTTCCTCCTGACTTCCTGAGGCTCTGCTTTCTGGAGTCCTTTCTGTTTCCTCCTCCTGAGGCTCTGCTTTCTGGAGTCCTTTCTGTTTCCTCCTGACTTCCAGAGGCTCTGCTTTCTGGAGTCCTTTCTGTTTCCTCCTGACTTCCAGAGGCTCTGCTTTCTGGAGTCCTTTCTGTTTCCTCCTCCTGAGGCTCTGCTTTCTGGAGTCCTTTCTGTTTCCTCCTCCGGAGGCTCTGCTTTCTGGAGTCCTTTCTGTTTCCTCCTCCTGAGGCTCTGCTTTCTGGAGTCCTTTCTGTTTCCTCCTGACTTCCAGAGGCTCTGCTTTCTGGAGTCCTTTCTGTTTCCTCCTCCTGAGGCTCTGCTTTCTGGAGTCCTTTCTGTTTCCTCCTGACTTCCTGAGGCTCTGCTTTCTGAAGCCCTTTCTGCTTCCTCCTGACTTCCAGAGGCTCTGCTTTCTGGAGTCCTTGGACAGATAATGACAGCCATGCTGCTTCATTATAAACCCTGCAGCGAAGGCCCTGCACACCTTCGTCCTGACCCCCCCCTCCCAGCGCCCATCTGACCCCCCGCAGGGCTGCCAGAGCAACTCAATTACTGGTAGCGTGCCGCGGCCGCGGCCGTCTCACTTTCACAGCGGCCTCGCTGGCATTGTTCAGGTAGCAAATCGATGCGTTTGTTGGTAGGTCGTCCGGAGAAGACCGGCGCCCGGGCCATCGGTGCCGAGGCCCCTGAAGGCCGACTGAGAACGACCTCAGCAGACAAAGCTGCATCTCCTCCAAGCCGTCTTTATGCAATGAATCCCACCAAATCTGCAGCATCCCACCCCACCAGAAAGAATTCCTTTCAGCCGTTTAGCAGAACGAGTCCGCAGCCATGACCGACTCGCTGCACCGGCGCCGTTCTTCTTTACAGAAACAGGTGAATGAAAAGGTTTGAAGGAAACGAGTAAAACAAAAACCCAGCTCCTCGGTGGTGGATCGCACAAAGCAGAAACCCACTCCAGCGCGTTAAAACGAGTTTTGTTCTTTCACCGCATCCCCCTGCTTTTCATGGCTTCTTTGTCATTTCTAAAGAGACTCATAAATGCAGAGCAGAGCAGACCAAAGCCAGCGAATTAATCATCAGATGTTTCATATTTGATTATCCCAAGGTTGTTTTTATGTGTCACACTAAAGATTCACAGCGAATTTCTTTACTTTATTGACTCATTTGAATGAAGAATGCTGCCGTCCTCCCTCCTCCTGCTCATGTTCGGCACGCTCCCGTCTTTCACAGCTGCGACCATGAAGCCTCCTCTCTGGGGTGACCTATTTAGAAATTACCGCTCCGATAACACAACAAAAAAAAACAACACTTTGGGAAGGAGGCGACGTAATGAAATCAGTCGCCGTGTTTGTACCGGAGCGGATCAACTTGTCTGCGCGGCTTAAAAGACTCATTACATTATTAAGCCACGCTGCGGTGATTTGTTTTCAAGTACAACAAGGCTGGCTGTGCCGAACACTAACCACCCGGGGTGGGGGGGGGGCGCCGACCATCTCAGCAGATGTGTTCAAGATGGAAAGCTACTGGTGACCTGCGTAGGAACATTAGTCCGACAGCAGAGATTACACGGTGCTTACGAGGGGTCAGACTGCAGGGCAGAGGGGAGGAAACCGGGAGCTCTGCTTGTTATCATCACGTCACGTTTGCATGACCTGAAGTCAATCTGAAGCTTCCTTCAACGCCGTCTAACAGTCAAACACCTCGACTTCTTCCTGTAAGTGCGGCTTTGTAGGATTTAAAAAGAATTCCATAAATCCTGTGTAATCGCTGCACATACAAGCTGCTCCTTAGATTAAAAGTTACGAGTGTGGCGGTGTTTCAGATAACTGGACACACGCTGGAACCTTTTACGCTATTTTACCTGTAAAAAGCTTTGCTGCCTTCCAACCATCCATTAAACAGGAAATCTGGGGGGTTATCATTTGATTTACAGACGTCATGAAGATGCTAAATATTTGTTCTTGTTAAACAAGCGAGAGCAACACCCATGGGCGTCGCACCCGTGGGGGATGGGGGTGTTTCGACACCCCCACTTTTACAGCAATATGATTTCACCCCCACATTTTCCAAAGGTAAACGCGTTTGCCCCATGGATGTATTATATTAACGGTTTGCCCACCCTCGTAGTGCACCAACATAAAATGTGTTTTAAAGATTCTGTACCCTCTCTAGAATAATTCCATCCAGATTTGAGCAGAGTAACTATTGTAGTTTCCATACAGGACCGAGTTTAGTGCGATCAAAATGCAAAAATGCAGTGAAATGGCCCTTTATGCCCATCCATTTAATTCGCGAATCAGATGCCAACTTCAGCGTCGTGTCTATGAGCTTGATGTCGTGCTCATGTGCCCCCCCTGGAACATTTAAAATCACTGCCCCACCCCTGGCAACACCCACAGACTCACCTGGACTTAAACGTTTGTTCCCCTCAAACCTCAAGTGTTTGAGAGCAGAAACAGTAGAAAAAATGAATTATATATGAAAAGTTTATGTAGATTATATATAGGGATGGGAATTGATAAGATTTTATCGATATCAATGCCATTATCGATTCCTGTGGGTTTCCTCTGTGTGGAAAAAGTGTCAACAAAACACATTTTATTAAGTTATTATGAGTCTCTGAACACTGAACGAGACAGATAAACTGTCTGAGTAGAGACAATGTGCTAAAATAAATGAAAATGTATCAATTAAAACAAATATAAAACTGTTCTCTGGACCCTAGATCTCTTACAGGATTATTATAGAGCCACGGTGCTGAGACGTGATGTCGTTGTTTCCATGGGCATCGATAAGGGAATCCTTAAGCATAAAGGCAAATGATGTCGATGGATTGAACCAATAAAAACCGGTTCCAGAGATTCCCATCCCTGGTTGGACGTGTCACATGATACATTTTCAGTTTTTCTCACCAGCAGAATAATTTGAACAGAGTCGAGGATCAGAGTTGATGACTGAGCTCTGAAACGGATAAAAACCTGCAGAGATGCTTCGTTTCTTTTAGTGGAACACACAGAAATATTCCACTTAAACTAAATGGCTAAATTTCACTTAACGGGCCCAGAAACATGGGTCAGAACACCACGTTTGGATGGTTCTTTCTTTCTTTTATAGCCACTTTTTATGTCTTGTGTAACTTCGTTAGCCGTTTCTTTCGTTAGCCATTTCTTTCATTTAGCATAAAGGCGAATGATGTCGATGGACTGAACTGGTTCTCGATTCCCATCCCTAATTATATATGAATAGAATAGAAAAATACTTTAATCATCCCCCAATGGGGGAAATTCAAATTAGTCAAGTAGCTCAACATTTTTTTTTAATATTTACAATGATTGTATTAACAACAACAATAATAATACCAATTCTAGTAAAAAAAACACTACTACTAACTAACGATAATAATAATAAATGACTAAATAAACAAATAAATTACAATTTGAGAAGAACTCAGCAGTCACTGTTAAAAAGCCTTATGGCTGTGGGAACAAAGGACCTTCTGAACAGTATATATATATATATATATATATATATATATATATATATAAAATATGAACAGTTTATGTAGATTATATATATATGTTTTTGGAAACACCAACAACAAGAAGCAAGGGTGGAGCAGTGGTTTTAAATGTTCCAGGGGGGGCACATGAGCGCCACATCAAGCTCATAGACACGACGCTGAAGTTGGCATCCGATTCGCGAATTAAATAGATGGGCTTAAAGGGCCATTTCACTGCATTTTTGCATTTTGATCGCCCTAAACTAGGTCCTGTATGGAAACTACAATAGTTACACTGCTCAAATCTGGATGGAATTATTCTAAAGACGCTATAGATTTATTAAAACCTTGTTTGGGATTTGTGAAACCTTTTTCTGATTTGTGAAAATGCAGAACAGGGCCATTTTACTGCTTTTTTTTGTATTCTCATCACCCTAAACTAGATCCTGTATGGAAACTACAATAGTTACACTGCTCAAATGTGGATGGAATTACTCTAAAGAGGGTACAGAGTCTTTAAAACACATTTTATGTTGGTGCACAATGACGGAGGGCAAAGCGTTAATATAATACATCCATGGGGAAAATGGGTTTACCTTTGGAAAATGTGGGGGGGGTGAAATCATCTTGCTGTAAAAGTAGGGGTGTCGAAACCCCCCCATCCCCCACGGGTGCGACGCCCATGACAAGAAGGCTGCATTAGGACGGGGTTAGAAAATGCGGCTGCAACAACAGGAAGAAACCGACCAGCAGCTGATAATCAGGACCTGAGACACCTCTGCTGATCATTCTCACAGCTCCGGGGGTGTCAGGCTGGCAGCCGCCACCTTTGCTCCTCTGGGGAGTTCTGTCACGTCTTTATGTCTCTTTACATCAGCCGTTTGCAGCAAGATAGACCAAAGGATCATCACTCATTCTCAAGTGTTGCTCACAAATCACACAAATACGCAACATAAGGCTAAACTGAAGCCTCTTCTGAAGATGTGAGGAGCTGAAATGATGGATACGTGTGTTCAGAATATCCGCCTGCTGAGGAGTTCCTGGGCGGGACACGAACCCGACGTTTCCCCCAAAGCGTTCATCATGCTTCATATATTTCATAACTTTATATTCTGAGGGCCTCCGAGCGGCTGCTCCTGTTTCCAGGCGACCTTTAAATGAGCTAAAAGCGAATTAAAAAAAGCTTCTTTAGAGAATTATTTTCATGCCAAGTTTGAAACGAATGAAAATTTTCTCCTTTGTGACACTTTTACGGTTAAGTTTGTGAACTTTTCTTTGACCTTGTAAACTTTTAACTGGCAGTTAGTTAGTGATTTGTTTTTTTAAGCTTTATTTATGCAGATTGAACATGTGTCCTCGCTCTGAGCTCAGGTTTCAGATCTCAGGTTTCAGATCTCAGGTCTCAGATCTCAGGTTTCAGATCTCAGGTTTCAGATCTCAGGTTTCAGATCTCAGATCTCAGGTTTCAGATTTCAGATCTCAGATTTCAGATCTCAGGTTTCAGGTCTCAGGTTTCAGATCTCAGGTTTCAGATCTCAGGTTTCAGATCTCAGGTTTCAGATCTCAGGTTTCAGATCTCAGATCTCAGGTTTCAGATTTCAGATCTCAGATTTCAGATCTCAGGTTTCAGATCTCAGGTTTCAGATCTCAGATCTCAGGTTTCAGATCTCAGGTTTCAGATCTCAGATCTCAGGTTTCAGATCTCAGATCTCAGGTTTCAGATCTCAGGTTTCAGATCTCAGGTTTCAGATCTCAGGTTTCAGATTTCAGATCTCAGATTTCAGATCTCAGATCTCAGATTTCAGATCTCAGGTTTCAGATCTCAGTTCTCAGATTTCAGATCTCAGATCTCAGATTTCAGATCTTAGGTTTCAGATTTCAGATCTCAGATCTCAGGTTTCAGATCTCAGATCTCAGGTTTCAGATCTCAGATTTCAGATCTCAGGTTTCAGATCTCAGATCTCAGATTTCAGATCTTAGGTTTCAGATCTCAGGTTTCAGATTTCAGATCTCAGATCTCAGGTTTCAGATTTCAGATCTCAGATCTCAGGTTTCAGATCTCAGATCTCAGATTTCAGATCTCAGATCTCAGGTTTCAGATCTTAGGTTTCAGATTTCAGATCTCAGGTTTCAGATCTCAGATCTCAGATTTCAGATCTCAGATCTCAGGTTTCAGATCTCAGGTCTCAGATCTCAGGTCTCAGGTTTCAGATCTCAGATTTCAGATCTCAGGTTTCAGATCTCAGGTTTCAGATCTCAGGTTTCAGATCTCAGATTTCAGGTTTCAGATCTCAGGTTTCAGATCTCAGATTTCAGGTTTCAGATTTCAGATCTCAGATTTCAGATCTCAGATTTCAGGTTTCAGATCTCAGGTTTCAGATCTCAGATCTCAGGTTTCAGATCTCAGATCTCAGGTTTCAGGTTTCAGATTTCAGATCTCAGATTTCAGGTTTCAGATCTCAGGTTTCAGATCTCAGATCTCAGGTTTCAGATCTCAGGTTTCAGATCTCAGATCTCAGGTTTCAGATCTCAGATCTCAGGTATCAGATTTCAGATCTCAGATTTCAGATCTCAGGTTTCAGATCTCAGGTTTCAGATCTCAGATCTCAGGTTTCAGATCTCAGGTTTCAGATCTCAGATCTCAGGTTTCAGGTTTCAGATCTCAGGTTTCAGATCTCAGGTTTCAGATCTCAGATCTCAGGTTTCAGGTTTCAGATCTCAGGTTTCAGATCTCAGATCTCAGGTTTCAGATTTCAGATCTCAGGTCTCAGGTTTCAGATCTCAGATCTCAGATCTCAGATCTCAGGTTTCAGATCTCAGGTTTCAGAGCTCAGCCCATCTTTGGACAATAGAGAACTCGTTTCAGACTTCAGAGCTGCTGATCTGCAGCGTTTCTCCAGCTCCACCCGACTGAAGCAGCATTCTGGAGCAGCTGAACTGATCCCACATCGTCTGTTTCCTGTTGTCAGAGGCAGTTTTGAGGCCATGTGATGGAAACCCCCCCTGCAGCACGTGTCCTGCAGCAGCTCTGACCAAAGTTAATTACATTCCTCCCATCCACCAGTGCCCCTCAGCTTCTTTTCTGATCATGCTGACTTCATGTCTGATCATGTGCCTCCTTACATTACCTCAGTACGGGAACTGTACGGCCTTGTAATGTTTGTTAATCTGTTGTCTTCTTAAATACGCCGAACCTGAGCACATTAGGAGCAGTTTGACCGCCGTGACTCAAGTAAAGTCGGTCCAAATGTATCCTTAAAAACAGCGTTCAAAGCGACGGGAAGCAGAGCTGACGGAGGCGGTTTTATCTCCGGGGCTGCAGGTATCTGCAGATTCTATCTGAGGCCGGCAGAGCCGAGCGCACGGAGGCTTATCGGGAGTGTGCAGGGGAGCAGCGCTCCTGCTGGGAGTTCCACAAACACACCTGTTGGACAGGAGCCGGAGAGCCGCTGAACGCCCAGATGTTGTGGCGAACGAGCAGGGGCAGGAAGGTGGTGCAAACAGGGGCAGGAAGGTGGTGCAAAAACGAGAGGAAACACGGCGACGGGCTTCAGCTTTGGTGCTTCCTCCCCTTGTTCCGTCTGTGAAACGTTGAAAAGCAGCCTGGCTGCGATGCATCTTTGTGGAGATTAACGAGCAGAAAGCACATGTGCTCCGAGGGAGGTTCGCCGCAGTAATTACTGAGTGCTCCCGGTTGCATCTGCCTCATGCGAACTGGTGGCGAGCCAAGCAACAACATGCTCTGAAAACAACAGTCGAAAGCTCCACTTTCCCTTTTTTCCTCTTTAAATCTGCCTTTTTCTCTCCCTCTCTGGCCCCATCTGTCTCCATCTCTTCATATTCTGCATCTTTATCACATTTCCTCCTTTTTTTTTTAAATCCTGAGCTCTCTTTTTCACCCCTCCCACTCTGTTCCCACTCTGCACCCGAGGGCCATGTGGTCCAAAGCGAGGCGGCGGGGTGACAGAAGCCGGACCCTTTGGTGTCGCCAGTTCCTCGTCTCACTTACGAAGCGGCGCCGTGCACGGGCGTGTGTGTGCGTGTGTGCACGAGAGGCGCTGTTCTCGAGGGCAAGGCGAGGTGTGAGAGGATGATGCACTTGATACACTGTGAGGAGAAGAGGAAGAAGTGAGGGGGAGAGACTTCCAGAGGGCGGGTGGGAGGGAGGGAGGGAGGTGGAGGCCATGAATGAGCTGCTCGCTCCGAGCACGCCGCCTACTGGGCCTCCGTTTAGTCAGCAAAGAGACGAAAAATAACCATGATTTACCTCGGATAAGAAACTTGGTGACATCTGAGCGCTGACGCACGGCTTCCATCTGCAGAGACGCTGCAGCTGCACAGAAAAGTGCAACATCTCCTCTGTTACAGGGAGGAAAAGCAGCATCTCTGTTATCACCACAAGCTTTAAACCTCCTTTTTTATTCTATATCTGACTTTTTTTTTTGGTATTTTCTCATTTCAATTCACAAAGATGGGACAAAAAAGACAATTCAGCTGCCCACAGGGACGCTGCTCTGTTTAAATACCTCCAAAAACAACTTTCTGAGAGCGTCCAGAAGACGGTAAACAGTCGGGTAAACGGTTGGGTAATCAGAGGAACTGGTGTTGAAATGCACAGTAGATGCTTTCAGGTGATAAAAACAGCTCGAGCTTTATAATTCATGACATTATCTGTGGCTGGATGACATGTTTCTGCTGTAAAGTGTTTTTCAACGTTCCCTCGGTCTGTGAGGAAGGCAGCGAGCCGCAGAGGAACGCCATCACAGAAACACAGCATCCAAACAAACACCTCGTACCCTCAGAAATCTGCATTTTAGTGGCTGTGAGGGTCGTACTACATCACAGATCAAAGCGGGGCTCAAACCCGCTGAGATTGTAGAAGAATACGGTCAAATAGCGTGTAAAATACCGAAGTTTGAGCCCCTCCTTTGGCTGTTTTTGGGTGTGACGACACCTTTAAGTGCTTCTCCAACCTGGACTATAATCAGCAGCAAAGTGGCTGCAGATGGATGATCTTTCTGTGGTTTATAACTATGAAAGATGATCTTTCTGTGGTTTATATCTATGAAAGATGATCTTTCTGTGGTTTATAACTATGAAAGATGATCTTTCTGTGGTTTATATCTATGAAAGATGATCTTTCTGTGGTTTATAACTATGAAAGATGATCTTTCTGTTGTTTATAACTATGAAAGATGATCTTTCTGTTGTTTATAACTATGAAAGATGATCTTTCTGTGGTTTATAACTATGAAAGATGATCTTTCTGTGGTTTATATCTATGAAAGATGATCTTTCTGTGGTTTATAACTATGAAAGATGATCTTTCTGTGGTTTATAACTATGAAAGATGATCTTTCTGTGGTTTATATCTATGAAAGATGATCTTTCTGTGGTTTATATCTATGAAAGATGATCTTTCTGTGGTTTATAACTATGAAAGATGATCTTTCTGTGGTTTATAACTATGAAAGATGATCTTTCTGTGGTTTATATCTATGAAAGATGATCTTTCTGTGGTTTATATCTATGAAAGATGATCTTTCTGTGGTTTATATCTATGAAAGGAACCCGTTTTTATTGCGGAGCGAAGCCGCCGTCTCGCAGCACTTTCAGGGTCCTCACCCGGTTTTCGGCCTTTTAAACGTTCCACAAAGACGACACACATCCGAGTCTATTTCTGACGCGTGAAATTTTCAGACTCATCTTTTTTCAAATTTTTTCCGTCTCCTTTAGTATATCGAGGTCGCCGCGGCGGCTGCTGCTGCTGCCATCTTTGCTGTGTACGGTTACCACGGTAACAGGTGTCTAATGGAAGGTTTGGATGATGAAAACAAGATAATCCAGATAAAAGGATTATTGTGCTGCACTCTGGTTCTCACTGGGTTACATCTTGTGTAAATCGTCCAGGATGGAAAGAACTATTCTTTTAACACAATAAAGGCCCGAGTTGGTGTTTGTTATTAAATAACCGTGAGATCTCAGTCTGACCTGCAGGATTTCTGCCCTGGTGGAGGAGCAGCGATCCCTGCTCGCACAGCGTCCGGGACATCTGCTCCGCTGTAGAACAACAGACCGAGTCTCCACAGTGAATCCTGTCAGCGTTTCCAACTCCTCGGCTCACCTGGCGTTAGCATCCCTGTTAGCGTGGCTGCCTGTCCTCTCTGCTCTGGCTTCAGTTTGAGGGGGAAACCTTTAATATCTGAGGCTTAATCCTTAGTTCACTTTTACTGATGCTGCAGTGACTATTTGTCTATGAAAATAATAATAAATAATAATAATAAAAACTTTTTGTCTTAAAGGTTACCAAACTAAAATGAAACAGAACTCAAATAGTTACTTGACGCACTGTGGGTTCACGCAGTAAAAAGGTCCAAAAACATCAAAAATGTACTTCATCGTGGGTTTATTCCGAGTTTGCAGGCAAAACAGAACATGACGAGCTTTACAGGATCCCTTCTTGCCTCACCTGTTCACCCACTGATTGACGAACTGACAAAAAAAACCATGTGACCACCCAAGCATGGGCGTCAACTGGGTACGGCAGCTGCCACACCTGGGCTCCAGGGGAAAATGTAAATGTTCTTTTTTTTTTTTAAATGAATTTATGGAATTACTCTGTGTCAATTTGTATTGATTACTCTATTATTTAATACATATAAATGAACTACAAATGAAATTCTGAACAACACAATCAATTGATCTAAGTATCATCTTTCCTTTTGAAATGTGGTATCTCCCAGCCCCCCCCTCCCCTCCCACGAGATGACGGAGCCTGGAGGTCAAAGCTGATGTCATTAGCGGGATTTGTTGTTTGCTAATTAATGTAAAATATGAAAAGGAAACA